>NW_015113657.1:314372-317301 GCF_001443285.1 Poecilia latipinna | reverse complement strand
TTTTTTTTAATGTTACTTCCCTTTCCCCTGGCCGAGCCGGGTCGTAACATTAAATGGGGGCTCGTCCGGGATATATTTAACACAATCCCGTGGCTACGGTTTAGAGACATTTGTTTGGTTTTGCTGCCTGGAGGTGCCGCTGTAAAGTTTGCGTTGTTCAGAAATGGCTCAGTTTAATATTGACCAGTTCTTGGAACAGCCTTCTCTTGAAAAACTTGCATCTTGTTGTAAAGCTGATTTAGCTGAGATTGCAAGTTACTTTTCCATTTCCTATTCCAAGCAACTGCTGAAGAAGGAACTAAAAGAGCTAATTGTGAATAAACTGGTTGAGTTGAACTTGTTATCTTTGCCTTTGCAGATCTCGGTCTCATCTGCTCTACCAACTGTTGCTGTGCCTGCTGCAGAGATGGAATCTGCTGGCCCCTCAAACCTTGCAGAGAGACCTCAGGAGCTAACACCAGAGGGGGACCTGAAGGTGGTTGGTGGGATTCAGACTCCTGTCACACTTCCTAGGTTTGATCCCCTCTCGGCTTCCTCTGGATCTGTTGGGTCCAAAGTTGATGCTCGCCTGAAGGTTCGTCTCGCCAGATTGCAAGTTGAGGCTGAGCAGAAAGCACAACTCAGGCAATATCAGCTTGAAATTAAGCGGTTGGAAATTGAGGCTGAAAAAGCTATAAAGCTTCGACAGCTAGAGCTTGAGTATAAGGCCAGATTTCCAGTTCAAACAACCAGTGAGAACCCTGCTAGTAGTTCTAGTGGGCCCTCTTCTATTAGACCCTTTGATGTTACCAAGTACGTCTCTTTAGTACCTGAGTTTCGAGAGACAGAGATTGATTCTTACTTCTCTGCTTTTGAGCGAATAGCACAGGCTTTACAGTGGCCACCTGACGTTTGGTCTTTGCTTTTACAGTGCAAAATCTATGGTAAAGCTCAAGAGGTTGTAGCCGCCCTTCCTCTTTCAGACACCCAAAAGTATGATGTGGTTAAAGCTGCCATTTTGAAAGCTTATGAGCTTGTTCCTGAGGCTTACCGGCAAAAATTTAGGTCTTTTAAGAAAAGCCCCTCTCAGACCTATGTAGAGTTCGCCAGAGAAAAGGGAAGTCTCTTTGACCGTTGGTGTGCTTCAAGTAAGGTGACAAATTTTGATACTCAGAGAACTTGTTCTATTGGAAGAGTTCAAAAATTGTCTACCTGAACGTGTTGTTGTTCACTTGAATGAGCAAAAGGTAAACTCACTGTCTTCTGCTGCTGTGTTAGCTGATGAGTATGTGCTTACGCATAAGTCTACCTTTCAGTCTGTGCTCATTGAAAATGTGTCTGGTAAAACAGTTACGGACCAATCCACGTCAACTCCTCAAAAGAATGACAGGGAATGTTTCTATTGTCACAAAACAGGTCATCTTATTGCTAACTTTGACACGAAAAGAACAGAACACTTCACAGACCAAACCAAAGAGTGTGGGTTTAATTAAGAGAAAAGCTCATATTCTAGGAAAAACTGAATGTGGCTGCACTCCAGATCCATGTTTTGAACCTTTTTTGCTGACTGGATATGTTTCATTACCAGGAAAACTTGCAGATCCACATCCAGTTCGTATTTTGCGAGACACTGGTGCCTCCCAATCTGTTATCTTAGCAGACTCCCTCCCCTTTTCTGAGATGTCTTCTTGTGGCTACAGTGTTGTACTGCAAGGACTTGAAATGGGTTATGGCCCCCGACCTGTACATCTGGTACATTTACAATCAAAACTGATTTCTGGTACTTTTCCTGTTGCAGTTTGTTCTGTGCTACCAGTTAAAGGCATTTCCCTTTTACTTGGTAATGATATTGCAGGTGGTAAAGTAACACCATCCCTAGAAGTATTAGATGTCCCCTGCTCCCTTCCTAAGGAGGAAGATGCAACACAGACTACTGTCTCTACTTCCTGTGTGCTTACCAGGGCTCAAAAATTGAAGGGAATCTCAGAGGAAAATGTTGACATGTCTGACAGTGTACTTATGTCAATCCTTTTAGATGAGAAAAAACCACAGCTTAAAACGCAGGTGCCTGCAGTCCACCAAGGGACACCTGATGTGCTACAAGATGCTGTTGGTCATTCTTCTTCAATAACACGCTCACAGCTTTGTGCAGCTCAGAAGGTGGTTTCAGCACCAAAAAGGTGTTTCTCGAGTGTGGTAAGTGCTAACAAAGCCAGAGTTGAACCAGTGTCGTTCTATGGTCAGTGCTGCCACAGCTACCCCACCTCTCAGATTACTGGTAACCCTGACAAGGTTACTCCTGTTCACAATTCCATTTCTTACCCAACTCCACTGCAACCTGACCCAGAAATGTTTAAGATGTGTTGCTGGAAAGTCAAAATAAAAGCCTTTCGCCATTTCTTTGGGATGGCTAGTATTTACAGGAATATCTGTAGAATATTAACTGTTGTCCTCCTTCTTACTATGCTGAACCTAAATGTAAACCTCAATTGGACTTCTGAGAATCAGCATTCGTTACGAAATATTAAATCTCTTTTGTCTCATCCACTTGTTCTCTCTTCTCCAAACATGTCTAGGGCATTTAAAGTTGAGGTGGATGATAGAGCTGTATTTTTACAGGAAGGTGGGGACGGAGCTGATCATCCCGTCTGTTATTTTTCCCGTAAATTTACACCCAGCCAACTAAATTACTCCATCATTGAGAAAGAAACTCTGGTCTTGCTACTTGCACTTCAACACTTTGAGGTTTACCTAGAGTCTAGTCCTGTGCCAATCATAGTGTACACCGACCACAACCCCCTTGTTTTTCTTTCTCGCATGTACAACCACAACCAGAGACTCATGCGGTGGGCTTTACTGGTACAAGATTACCATCTTGAAATCAAACATAAGAAAGGTGCAGACAACTTCTTAGCAGATGCTTTATCTAGAGTGTAGCTTATATAGTTAC
>NW_015113657.1:281736-313387 GCF_001443285.1 Poecilia latipinna | reverse complement strand
GGCCCTCTTCTATTAGACCCTTTGATGTTACCAAGTACGTCTCTTTAGTACCTGAGTTTCGAGAGACAGAGATTGATTCTTACTTCTCTGCTTTTGAGCGAATAGCACAGGCTTTACAGTGGCCACCTGACGTTTGGTCTTTACTTTTACAGTGCAAAATCTATGGTAAAGCTCAAGAGGTTGTAGCCGCCCTTCCTCTTTCAGACACCCAAAAGTATGATGTGGTTAAAGCTGCCATTTTGAAAGCTTATGAGCTTGTTCCTGAGGCTTACCGGCAAAAATTTAGGTCTTTTAAGAAAAGCCCCTCTCAGACCCTTTTCTCTGGGAAGTCAAAGAGACTTCCCAGAGAAAAGGGAAGTCTCTTTGACCGTTGGTGTGCTTCAAGTAAGGTGACAAATTTTGATACTCTGAGAGAACTTGTTCTATTGGAAGAGTTCAAAAATTGTCTACCTGAACGTGTTGTTGTTCACTTGAATGAGCAAAAGGTAAACTCACTGTCTTCTGCTGCTGTGTTAGCTGATGAGTATGTGCTTACACATAAGTCTACCTTTCAGTCCGTGCTCAATAAAAGTATGTCTATAAAGTCAGCTGTTGAGCAACCAAAATCAACTCCTCAAAAGAATGACAAGGAGTGTTTCTACTGTCACAAAGCGGGTCATCTCATTGCTAATTGTTTAGCCTTGAAACGAAAAGAACAGAACACTTCACAGACCAAACCAAAGAGTGTGGGTTTAATTGAGAGAAAAGCTCATATTCTAGGAAAAACTGAATGTGGCTGCACTCCAGATCCATGTTTTGAACCTTTTTTGCTGACTGGATATGTTTCATTACCAGGAAAACTTGCAGATCCACATCCAGTTCGTATATTGCGAGACACTGGTGCCTCCCAATCTGTTATCTTAGCAGACTCCCTCCCCTTTTCTGAGATGTCGTCTTGTGGCTACAGTGTTGTACTGCAAGGACTTGAAATGGGTTATGGCCCCCGACCTGTACATCTGGTACATTTACAATCAAAACTGATTTCTGGTACTTTTCCTGTTGCTGTTTGTTCTGTGCTACCAGTTAAAGGCATTTCCCTTTTACTTGGTAATGATATTGCAGGTGGTAAAGTAACACCATCCCCGGAAGTATTAGATGTCCTCTGCTCCCTTCCTAAGGAGGAAGACGCAACACCGACTGCTGTCTCTACTTCCTGTGTGCTCACCAGGGCTCAAAAATTGAAGGAAACCCCAGAGGGAAATGTTGACGTGTCTGACAGTGTACTTATGTCAATCCTTTTAGATGAGAAAAAAACACAGCTTAAAACGCAGGTGCCTGCAGTCCACCAAGGGAAACCTGATGTGCTACAAGATGCTGTTGGTCATTCTTCTTCAATAACACGATCTCAGCCTTGTGCGGCCCAGAAGGTGGTTTCAGCACCAAAAAGGTGTTTCTCGAGTGTGGTAAGTGCTAACAAAGCCAGAGTTGAACCAGTGTCATTCTATGGTCGGTACTGCCACAGCTACCCCACCTCTCAGATTACTGGTAACACTGACAAGGTTACTCCTGTTCATCATTCCATTTTGTACCCAACTCCACTGCAACCAGACCCAGAAATGGTTAAGATGTGTTGGTGGAAAGTCAAAATAAAAGCCTTTCGCCATTTTTTTTGGGATGACTAGTGTTTACAAGAATGTCTGTAGAATCTTAACTGTAGTCCTCCTTCTTACTATGCTGAACCTAAATGTAAACCTCAATTGGACTTCTGAGTATCAGCATTCGTTACGAAATGTTAAATCTCTTTTGTCTCATCCACCTGTCCTCTCTTCTCCAAACATGTCTAGGGCATTTAAAGTTGAGGTGGATGATAGTGCTGTGAGAGCGGGAGCTGTATTTTTACAGGAAGGTGATAACGGAGCTGATCATCCCGTCTGTTACTTTTCTTGTAAGTTTATAAGAAGTCAGTTCAAGTACCCCATCATTGAGAGAGAAACTCTGGCTTTGCTTTTAGTGCTTCAGCACCTTGAGGTCTACCTAAGATTTAGTCCTGTGTTACCATCAAATAAAATGGAACAGACAACTTCTTAGCAGATGCTTTATCTAGAGTGTAGCTTATATAGTTACCTTCGGTTGGGAATGTTCCTTCCAAACCCTTTTGTTTAGGATTTTAAGGGGGGAGGTGTTACGGCCAGTGGCCTTTTTCTGTGTTTGTTTTGTTTTCAGTGGCTAATTAGATTGACTCCACCTGGAAGTGGGTGCTGCCCTGCTCGTCCTGTCCTACATCCTGAGGCCTACCGTGATTGGGTCATCAATTGCCGGCTCCACCAATCACTGTTGAGGCCTCCCTTTAAGAACCAAGGACATCCTGGGAGAAGGCGCGGCTGTTTCCTTTTGTTTAGACAGCTTGCCACTTTGTTAGGTGTTTCACTGCTGTTTGTTTGCTCTGATAGCTCTGTTAACCCTTGTTAGCTTTGATAGCTCGTGTTACACTCGTTTTTTCCCTGTGAGGGATCTTTGAATCTCTGTTAGAGATTTGTAGTTTGTTTTGCGTACCCTGTTCTGAAAGTCTATTTTTGTTTGGTTAAGTTTTTGGTTTACAACTGATTGTTTGTGTAATTTGTTTTGTTTAGTACTTTTCTGTTGTAAGTCCCTACATTTTGACTATTGTTAATTTTTACCCTCTTTATTTTGTTAAACCTAACAATAAACCTCTAAATTGTTAAAACCTTACCACCTAGGTTTTTTTTAATGTTACTTCCCTTTCCCCTGGCCGGGTCGTAACAGTATCTTTCCTCTGTGCTCATTCGAAGGTTGTTTAAAAGTTTCTGAAAAATGCTGCTGGGTCTCAACAGGTTGAATGCAGAGCATTTTTTCTCCAGATAAAACGATTAAAATCCTTCAACAGATTAACTCTTTTGGGTAACTTCCAGAAACGACAATAAAAAACATCTAAAACTAAAGTTTAAAGCACCTCCATATTTGCTGAGTTCTCTGGTAATGGTGTTTAAAATCCCTAAAACAAGCAGATTTGTTCTTTTTAAGCAGCGTGATTTTAGAAAAAGAATCTGGCCTCTAATTTGACAACATTCATTTAGAGTAGAAAAAAAAAACATTCCATTGATACTATTTAGTACAAACTTTCTTGCCTATAGCACCACACAGTGTTCACCCACAAAATGTTACAAGCTAAAAGTATGTAGGTAGAGGGATCTTTGATAATTCTTCGTTGCACACCCTTTGTAGTTCACCCAGAGTCCAAACTCTCCTTTTATGCTCTCAGCTCACCCTGCAAGTTTTCAGTGGGATTTATGCCTGAGGACTGACATGGCTATGGAGGAATGTTGAATTTGCATTTGATGAACCATTTCTGTGTTGGTTTGGCCATATGTTTGGAGCCTCCTAATCACCCTTTTTAATTTAATTTTCAGGATTATTTTATTACATTTGTATATAAGACAGATTTATATTTTAACAAGGTTTCAAGGGCTTTGGAAGGAGAAACAGACCCCCAGTATCAAACATCCTTTAATATCACAGTAGACATGAGGTGCTTTTCCACACTTTCGCCTTCTGTTAACACCAAGACTCACCAGGAGCGATTGTTGCTAAAAGCCCGACTGTTTGCCACCTGATCAAAGCGCTCAGTTCCAAAGCAAAATCCAAACAGAGTTTAGAAAGCTTCAAGTGCTTACGTTTGTGATGGTAGGACAGGATGGGGGTGGGGGGTATAGCTTTTTTCTGACATACCCCAAAGCCATTTGTTGAACTTCTCTTATTATCCTCTCAACTTTAACTGTTAGACTAAATCAGTCACAATAGTTCCAGTTGTTTATACTTTTCAATCATTGCTCTGACTGTAGATATTTTTATAAGCAGCTATTTTCTTCTAGTCACTTTCTTATTCATGGAGATCAAAATATACAGTATGCAGCAGTTGAAAGACTTGTTCTATTATACTTTACATTTCAAATAGTGGGTAACAGAACTGGGTCTCTGCATCATTTATAAGGAAGTCATAGAGAAGAAAATGACTCAATTGAATTTATGTGACATTACTCTGAGGATGACTACATTGTGGGTGGAAGAGCATCCAAGCTTCAAAGAAGAACTCTGAAGATCATCAGAAATCCTGCATTGTTCAATTCATATTCTGGCTCTTAATTAAGACTTCTGCAACAAACCAATATGACTATATATTGGTTTGGTAAGGTAACCCAACCAGTCCTTACCTGACATGGCGAGGTAGTTGATGTCATGTCCAGCTGCAGAAGCGTAACACCCACTCTGGCCATATCCCGTCAACCGGGCGTAGATCAGACGAGGATTTTCTGAAAGTAACTCACTTGGACCAAGGCCCAGTTTTTCCATAACACCTTAAAATGAGAAGAATAACAATTATTCATCGTTGGCTTCCTTACTGTGTTAGATTAAGCTCAATGGTTTTAAGACAAATTAGTAGTCACTTAAAAGTGTCCCCCCCCCCATCTTTTTACAGATTCAGTTCTGACCTTTGCGATAGGGCTCGAGGACAACATCCGACTGAACGCAGAGCCGCCTGAGCAAAGCCACGCCCTCTGGCGTTTTCAGGTTGAGGGCAACGGACTGTTTGCCGCGACCTTGAGTGTCCACAGTTGAGAAAACCTTGGTGCGGTCCACACGGATCACCTTGGCTCCAAAGTCTGCCAGGATCATGCCACAGAACGGTGCAGGGGCCAGACCCGCCAACTCGATGACTTTCACTCCCAGCAGTGCCATGGGTTTATGACTGCCAAGCTTATCTAAACATGCAGATCTCAATTCATGTAAGATAATGCACGGGTTATTTTAGAATTAAAAACATGTCACAAGCAAGACACTTGTGAGCGTTTTTCTCACTAAGCCCATCATTATGTTCTCCTGTTTCCAAATAATGTAATTCAGGCTGTTTTTCAAAACGATTCAACAGGTACTTGGACAAAGAAACTAACTGACTCACTGAAAAATAGCCTAATTATGCAGAATGTTCTGGTGAGCATTCAACGGCACGATTTTGCCTTTCTCCTGAAATTACATGTTGATCTCATTAAATTCAGATTCAGAGCCTTTTGCCATTGCAGCAAAATACATTATCTGACACTGCGTAACGCAGTCTTTTATGGTTAGTTGAAAATTATTGCATTTTTCTCTGCATTTCATCTATCAGTCAAATTTTGACAGCTCTGTACCACACTGACTAAGGCAGCATGGTACTGAGTCGCAAAAAAACAAACAAAATAATTTGCTTTCTTTAACACAACTGTGTTTGCATATTGTCCAAAACCCCCCCGAATATATTTACTTTGGTTTACTTATCCAATTACTGCAACTGTTCCACAGTTTAGGACTCTTTGCAACACAAGTTAGTATGTACAGCCCAGGATCGAGCAGGATCCTGTCCAGGAAAACTAGAAACCTTGCAGCAAAATAAGCACAAAAAACAACAACTGATTTGGTGATTATACCAATTTGTGAATACTTGAACTATTTTCAGTACAATGCAGGTACCATCCACTACTCAATGTTTCATACTGCTTTGACAGCTACTTTTCATTAAGCCCATATTTCTATATTGGAAATCTCTCTTCAATGAATCTATAATCTTAAGCATCATGTTTTCATTATATTAAAACTTTTTAAACAATTAATCTAGTGTGTTTTACTTAATTAAGTTACTGAAAGAAATTTGCTTTGTTAAATATTCTAGTTTTTATTTATGACTGCAAAGACAAATCTACTTCATCACAGTGCTTATTTCCCTGTTTCCAGACGGATCTATTGAAACAGGATCTAGTAAATAATAAGCATCTCAAGTAAATAGGAGCTGTAATTTAAGCACAATTGCTTATTTACCTATAAAATAGCTACTAAGAAAAATAAACTGAGGTGAAATGACAATGTTGGAACAACAGGTGGGTATGACAAGGAGTTATGGCTTCTCAAAGGCAAGATAACCCGCATACGTGCAACAAAGTAAAATATAACGTAAGTGAAACAGTAGCTTTTATGTTACAATACCAAAACAAGACATATATTTGCAGAATCTATTCATGCATGTGAACAAACATGCAAGTAACGTGTTTGAATAAAAGTTTATCAGCTCACCTCAGTCAGCTCAGAACTCCGAGGACAAACAGCTGGAGACTCGGCTCAAAATGAGCGGTTCCTTTATCTTTAGACTGAAGTTAGTCACACACAACAGATGGGTCACTGGCTAATGGGTTGACCTTAAATTCAAGTAAACTACGAGGCATACAAAACAGACAGTGTAGCCTATATAGTTCAGCAGGCATTCAATAATAATTCCAGATAGACATGCGTGGTTTAAGCATAAACTCCAGCCTCCGTGACTCCGTGACCGCTTCTGCGGTGTTGCTCAAAGATATGACGGGATGGAAGACTGGCGGAGGACGCAGGAGTTCACCCTGTCTTATGCGGGGAACGCTAACTCCTCCTGGTAGGGCAACTTTCAGGTTTCGCTGCGGTGCAAAGGTAACGAGATTCAAGAATAAACTTCCTGGTGGCGTCTGACGTCATCGCGTTGTTTTGCGATGGTCGTCTGGGAAACGACGTTTTTTTTGTGTCCATTAAGTTGGACTGACTTATTTTGTTTAATCTATTCATAATTCATTAATTTTGATAAAACCAGGCATCATTATGAAGAAACTTGCTATGTTCTTTTACACAATTAAAACATGAAAAGTGTAGCTTTATCTTTATGTAGTTCTCCAGTAGAAGCTTATTTTCCTGCAAATGCACTTGCCGCCGACAGACTTTGTCACAACATGGTGTGAAAGCTGTGATGTTTTGAAAATCTTTTTGGTTAAAGCTTTGCACACCTAGAGCCTAGAATTATTACCCATTCTTCCTCAGAAACTATCTCGAGCTCAGTCAGATTGGATGTAAAGAATCTGTACAGCAGTTCTCAAGTCACAGATTGTCTTTGCCATGTAGGTGTTTGGTCTTTCTCCTGCTGGAAAGGGAACCTCCATCCAACCCTTTTGCTTCTACAGAGATGCTTTCTTTCAAGTTTGCTTTGCATTTCAATCCATCTTCTCATTCATTCTGACCCATCTTTCTTGTTCTGCTGAAAATGACTCTTACCCACAGCATGATGATGTTGAGGAAGGTAATTTTCACGGTGGTGAGTGTTTGTTTGGTGTAGTGTTAGTTTTGCTCCATATATTGTGCATGTTGCCTAGAAAGTTCAGATTTGGCTTCATCTGTCTAGAGCAACTTCTTCTAATGTTTGATGCCCCCAACATAATTTGTGGGTTAAGGTTTCCTTTCAAAATTTGCTTTGTAAAGGACAGATTTCTGGATCACATAACTAAATATTCTTAATGGAAAATGGAAATAATTTTCCATTTTCACAAATGCATCACAATTGCAATTGTGATGCAATTGTCACTTTAAAGTTGCAACTTTGCCACATCTTTACCCCTGACCTTTCTGATTTGTCCCTTGTTCTTGATGGTGCTGTTTGTTCAGTAATAATGACAAATCCCTGAGGCCTCAGATTCAGAGACTCAGTCAACATCAGAGAGGATAAGAGCTAGTCGCATCATAGAAATAGGATTACAAAATCAGCAAGACAGACAGCAAGCAGTTGGAGATCATTTACGTCAACATTCACATCAGAATCCTCACATACGTTCAATAGAGTGCAGCTAAAGGGCTGACAGGCTTTATCACAACATGAGGACCAAAACAGACCATGTTGTTAAAGGAAGGCACGGATCTTCTCTGACACCTACCAAACAAGACATTTACTTTGAAATGGGTGTTGCAAAGTTTAGGTCATTGTCTTTTAGTTTTTTACTTTGCAATGTTGAAGGGCTCAGAGACAATGCAATCATGTTTTGGATGTCATAGGCCTGAATCTGAACTATGGCTGGCTTGATACAGGTCAATCTTTCAATTAGGAAAGATCTTTTAAAGGACCAATGGCTGCTTGTTTTTCTTTTCCCTGAAGAAGGAATATAATTAGAGAGCTCACTTGTTATGCCAGCCGACCTTAACTCCAATGAACCAAGATTAATTTAATGGGGACTGCAAAAGCAAGTAAACTGAGGAAGAAACTCATTTTAGGACCACTGGTCAACTGCGGAGTGGATTCTGATATAAACTTTAAGTTTTAACAACACAGTCCTTTATGGCCTGTCTGACAATGAAAACTGAATCAGCAAAAAATAGATTGGTGGCAGAAAATTCACTAAGGATTTCATCAAAAAGCTAGCAGAAAGAAATTCTGCTTGAAGAAAGTCCTTGTTCTCTGTCCAGCCAATTTAATGATTCAGCTGGAGGTACTTAACTAGTGCTCGTTCTCTGTTACACAGCCACAATCTAAATATGGTTGGAGAACTGCTGTGGATCTGAGAGCAGGGAAACAAAACTGCCAGTATGATTTGGCCCAATGATGCATTGAGTTTATGTAAGGACTCCTTCTGCCATCAGAAAATTGCTCATGTAGGTGTGAACAATTTTACCTATAACACCCTAAGAATAGGTCATGGCAGCGTCTAGCGGAAGAAACCGCAACCCACAATGACTGCAACAAATACTTATGGTATTCTAGTGTTACTTGAGATGCCAAAGTAGTTTCACACTGTGACAAAAACTTGTGGCATGTGCTTTCAGTGCCTGAGGCATTTCTATCCTCACAGGCTTTGCTTGTGATCAATAATTTTGATTTTGCACCTTGTTAATTTTTTAGTGCTGCCTCAAATTCTTGCTACATGTGCATGCCAATTTTTTCAACTTTTTCTGTAAGTAAGAAAACTGCTGAAACGTATTATTTTCATCCTTCACAATTAGGTACAAATGAAAAAGAAATACACTGAAGTTTACGGTTCTAATTTGACAAAGCTTATTAATGAAGTTCAAATGGGATTTAAAATATTTGCAAAATACTGTGTTGTTTCAGTGTTTTCAACAGGTATTGTTATAAAACCTAATCTCCTTGTCATTTAGTATCATAAGTTCAATAGCCAGGCAGATTACATTTTGAACAGCTGCTCTGCAGAAGAAATAATATATCCTTTCCGAGAGTATCCTTCAGGGTTTTAGGTGATTTCTGCTTCTTATTTTAAGAAATGTAGGGCAATAGGAAAGCCTTTTTGCAGAAATTTTCCTGCTAGCAAGTTCAAAGTCAAATCAAAAGCAGCCTTGCCATGAAAAGGCTGCATAGGCATTCTTAATTGAGTAGAAAATACTCTCAGCAACAAAAGAAAGTTCATCACGGTGTGACAAAAGGAACATGACAGAGACGCTCTTCAAAGGAACAGACTTTTGAGCTCATTTCTTCAGGTCATCAGCTTGAGAATTGTTGCTGCTGTGCTTTTACCAACTAACGTGTTAATGACGTCACTAATTTAATGCTTGGCATATGGATGTGCCATTTCACTTTTTCACTCAGCAGTTGAAGATGTTATTAAATTATAAGTATTTGTACAGCAATTGTGGATTATTCCTCCTGTCTGAACTGGTGTAACTGAATCTGACTTCTAGACCATTTTGTTCAAACTCACCTTAACTTCCTGACTGTTGTTGTTGTTGTTGTTGTTGTTGTTGTTGTTGTTTCAATATTTCCATGTAATGTTTTGTTGCTCATAGTACCATCTGTTTTGTATCACAATCTAACTGGGCTTTCCTGTGGCTTTTTTGTTTTTGTCAAAGTAAAGAAAACAGCCTAATTTTTTTTTAACTTTTATTCATTTGAAACACAGATCAAACATGACTCATAGTTATAAGGAGAAAAAAAGTCTATTAGGGCCTATTAATTCGTCTCTCTTATTGCTGTTTATGCACTTGAATAAAGTAAATGTTTCATTTTGCTGAATGTTAAGTGTTTTCAAAATGACCATTTTCAAATGTAATTGTATAAATATACCCTTTTCAATTATTTTTCTTTAATTACAATTTAGAAAATTCAAGGATGTGCTTGACAAATTATCTTCTGCAAGTTTAATAATTCCTGACACTGGATGTTTTTTTCATATTAGACATTCCCTTTAAGTTCAATTTAGAGCTGATTGAAAAATTTGTCATGTTTATCTTACAGTGTTATTCCAAGTAGTCACACAGTACACCTAAAAATGATAAAAAAAAATTATTAAAAACTTTAATCAGAAACTTTTAAGTAGCTTGTGTAAAACTAAAAACATAAATAAAACTTACAATTCAACCCCAAATTGATTCACTAACTTTTTTGCTGCAAATTTAAAATACCTTCAGGCTTTAAAAACTGCTGGCAGATTTTTTTAGTTGCAGTCGGTCGCTTGATCCCATGAACCAGAAAGGAAGCTACTGAATAAGTCCAAAAATCTACATGAATCCAACACATTTCGAACACTGAGAGATTATGAATAGTTTCTGCCAAGTTACTGTGTCTTTTCCTGTTAAAATCACAATCATCAGTGGGAATAATGAAGATTTTACCTGATAGACTAAAGTGATTTATTGTTACAAAAGAATAACAATAGCAGAATAAAAAAAAGAAGAAATGTATCTTGCAAAATTTTACACAAACCTATAAATCTGTTGCATATGGTGTGGATTATAATTATGTCTCCTTTACTCTGGTATACTCTAAAAGAAATGTCTCTAATTTACAGTAAAATACTGGCAGCTGTGGTTACGAGAATTTTATCGTATTTATACAGTGTAGATCAAATTAAAATCTGGTTCAAGCTTTTGCCTTCATAGGTCATGGAGTCTTCCTGTGTGTCATTTTTTGACAGTATAAATGTAGCTGTTCTATGAAGGCCTCGGATGTTTGTTGAAGAGCATCAGAAAACAAACAGCATCACAAAGTTCAAAGATAAAGTTGTGAAGAAGTTTTAGGCAAAGTTAGGTTATGAACCAATATCCCCAACTTTAAAAAAATCCCCAGTAAACCTTATCAATTTGAATAGCTTCTATATTAAACATATAAAAAAAAGCTACATCTGTTTTGTTCTAACTTAAAGTTTTTGAGCTAAATAAATTGGATTGTTTTATTTTTGCTTTTCTGTGCTTGTATATTCTTCAGACATAGCTGAAATTTTGCTCCCAGAAATGTAGACAACTACAGTGCAGCAGAGTAGCAGAAATCCTCAACAATATGACAACCTTGAATTGAAATGTCACCTTGTGCCAGCAGATGTGGACTGATGGTTTATGTACGATTTCAGTGGCTCGGTTTGCAAAGGTCACCTTACCTTGACTGTCAGATTTTGTGCAAACCCAGATGTGAGATTTTTATTTATTTATTTATTTATTTATTTATTTATTTATTTATTTATTTATTTATTTATTTATTTATTTATTATTTGTGCAACATTTTCTACCAGAAAGAAGAGAGATGCAAGAGACAAGGTAAAAGAGGCGTCTTCATTTCTGGGATAATCTTGATTTGTAAAGGCAATGTAATTTAGACTCATTCAGCTCATACATAAGACATAATTACAGCTTTCAACTGAACTTTTTCATATTCGTCACCGTGTTCACACCTCACAGAGCTGCTCAGCAAAGCACTGCCATCTGCTACATGAAAAAGCAGTTTGAAAGGGGAAAATTAGACAAAAAAAGAAAGCGATAAATGCACAAGTATGAGGAAAATATTTGATGTTATTTATCCTGTTGGATTACTGCACCTGTCTGAAAAAATGGAAGTAATTTTGAACTTGAAGATATCTAAAAAAAAACAAAACAAAACAAAAAACCCCCCGATGTCAATAAATAGAAATGAGTTAAAAATTATCTCTCAGTGTTCAAATATTTTGAAGCAACATTGTAGTCTTTGTACAATAACTCACCCACAGATGGATTGTTAGAAACAATTTTGCTCACACCAAATATTTTTGGGATCTTTTTGTGTTTGTTCACACCTGAACCTAGCATTAAAGAAGATAAGCAATTTGTTTTACAGCTTCTCCGTTTCATTTGTGTTCAGGTTTGTAGCTCTCCGTGGTTAGATTTATTTCCATGACCAAATTCAAAGGGTTGAATAAAGTGCTAAGGAGCAAAGTGGGAGAGCAAAGCAGTCGTGATCTGCAGTTAAAAGTAGCTGGAAGGTGATAATGTTACATTTGGAAAACAATGGAACTGCTGATTATTAATCATATGTTTATTTCAATATTTATGTATTTTATAGCTGTAAGTTACGTTTCTTCAGCAATGATAATGACACACATTGTCATTTCTTCTTTGTAGAGACAAATTGTTGTCAAATTAACTTCCGATTCCATCATTTATTTGTTTTGTCTGACTGGCTCTAATGTTTGATTTTGTTTATCAGCCTCCCTGCTGAGACTGATCAAGACTGAAAGAAATTGATTTGAATAAAATCCCAACAAATGATTGCAGAGGGGTTCAGGCAGTTAAACTGTAGCAATGGCTCCAGCAATAATAATAATAATAATAATAATAATAATAATAATAATAATAATAATAATAATAATAATAATAATAATAATGCCAAAATATGGTAAGATGAAGTGAAAGTGAGAGGGCTAGACTATCCCCACACCTGGAAAGATAATAAGATGATGAGAGAAAAAGTTTTCGAATGTTAGGAAGGAGAAAAACTTGAGATCTTTGGTGAAAAATGCCAATATTGCCAAGAAACACATGGGAAGTGAAAAATCTCTGAATGCCACTGGAGCCTTGACTCAATGACAATAACAGCAAAGAAGCATTATGGAAAATCCTTTGCTAAACAGCCTTTTCTGCAGGCATCAGGTCCACGAGGATTCCCACGTTGAATCAATACATCCCAAGCATTGTTGGGGTCTCTTGAATCTTTTATGTCTCTGTTCCTGAGCTGCTGCTGAATGTGTTCAGTGCATTTGCAGTTGAAACTTTCAAGTGGAAATTATTTCAGTCAGGCTCCATGTACAGTAAAGATTGATAAATCTTGGTATTGATTTATCTGCAGGGAGCCTGCAACACTCCAATGCACAGAGGAGAACATTCTCCTCTGCTGCAAGGAAGAATTGTCATCATGAATTTGGCAAACGCCACGCTTGAACTTTTATTTTTTGTAAAGAGAATGTGACACATTAAGAGCACACTAAGTTCAATTAATTAAACAAAATAATATCCCACCGTTCTCTTGCTTATCTTTATACCACTTAGTTCTGGGTGCATGGAAATGTCACAAATACTAATGCATTGTGTCATTCATTTTTTTCCTGCTAGGATTCATTAGAAGAGTTTTTTTTCCCAGGTTCAAATCCTTGTATAGAAAACAACTTTAAATGTCAAAACCATGAATTGCTTTGAATTTATAGTGGATTTTTACCATTCATTCAAAATAAAATATAACACTAATATTATATCGACTTAAGTAAAGTCATGTAAACATAATAAATTAATCAATCAATCAATCAATCAATCAATCAATCAATCAATCAAATTTTATTTGTATAGCACATATCAGCAGCAAGGCATTTCAAAGTGCTTTACATAATTAAAATAAAAACAGAGAAAGAGAGAGATTTTAAGAAAAAGAAACAGTGAGAAAGAGAAATAAAAAGAAATTAAAGTAAAGATAAAGAGATTTAGAAATAAAAAATAAGACAAAATAAAAAATAAAATAAAATAAAATAAAAAATAAAAACATTATCCACATGAGGACTTGCCCTTATGGGATCTCCTCCAAAATAAGAGGCTCTACAAGCCTTTCCTTCTGTAGGACTTTAGTCAAACCGCCATTTGACAAGGACTCAAATCTTTAAAACTTCTTTACATAAAGAGATAAAAAATAAAGATAAAAATATTAAAAACATTAAAAACATCAAAAACATTGAAGACATCAAAACCCACTCTCTAATACTAATCTAGCCATAAGCAACTCTTAACAGGTGGGTTTTAAGTTGAGATTTAAAGGCACCCAGTGTTTCAGCTGTTTTACAGTTTTCTGAAAGTTTATTCCAGATTTGTGGTGCATAGAAACTGAATGCTGCTTCTCCTTGTTTGGTTCTGGTTCTGGGGATGCAGAGCAGACCAGAACCAGAAGATCTGAGGGGTCTAGACGGTTGGTACAGCAATAACAGATCTTTAATGTATTGTGGTGCTAATCCGTTCAGTGATTTATAAACTAACAACAGTATTTTAAAGTCTATTCTCTGAGCTACAGGGAGCCAGTGTAGGGACTTTAAAACTCTATCTTCCTGGTTTTAGTGAGAACGCGAGCAGCAGCGTTCTGGATCAGCTGCAGCTGTTTGATTGATTTATTAGTCAGACCTGTGAAGACGCTGTTGCAGTAATCAAAACGGCTAAAGATAAACGCATGGATGAGTTTCTCTAGATCGTGCTGAGACATTAGTCCTCTAATTTATAAGCAAACTAAATAAATAATATTTAATATTGAATATTTATTATTCAGGCTCTCTTTTAAAATTCTTACTGTTTTTTTTTAATGAAGCCATGTTTTTTGTGTTTATTTTTGTCTTATTCCGAGATATTTCACACTTGTCTGTTATTCCCGGGTGTGCTTATAAAGTTTTGAATTGATCTGTGTCATTGTTTAGTTTTCCCTCATCTTCTTTGTCCTATACTCTCCTCCTCGGATCTATTCATTCTGTTGATTATTCTCACCTAATCCTGATTCTAGTAATAAACTTCGGTTTCTATCATTCATGTCCAGATGCTTCCATTTCTACATCTCTCTCTAGTAGTTTATTTGTTTGTTTGTTTGTTTGTTTGTTTGTTTGTTTGTTTGTTTGTTTGTTTTGCAATGCCAGTTTCAAGCTGTTTTGCAGTGAAGCTTCATGAAGCATTAAAATAATTCTGATCACTGGGGCGATTCATGTCTCGAGGACCTGAAACCGTTTAAATTAATTTGGTAAAGTGTGCTTGAGGAGATTACAGCAACACCTTGTAAGGAATTTCCCCCAGAAGGGGGGGCCAAACCACAACCTGCCCGAGAGCGCCACACTTAGTTTAAGGGTGTCTGTAGAAAAAAAATGCAATTGCAACTCATCAAAAACGCTGCTGCCAAGGAAAATGAACCAGAGAGGTGCAGAAACTGTTGGTTTCTTTAAATCAACATTGAAAGCATGTTTGGGTGCAGTAGCTTTGAAGCAAAAACAGTGAAGTTTGTTCTATGCCTTTAATATTTGCATTTCTACATCTGTTTCTCTATGAAATGCTTTTATGCTCATACTTTGTTATTTTCTTTAGATATCCTGTAAAATACTTTGAATTGTATATGCATAGTGCTGTGTACATAAACTATCCTGGCCTTAAGTTCATTACAATAAGAGCCATCCTTTAAGTAAATAACTTCTATCATGCTTCTGTTTCTCCTCTTTTCAAAAACTCATCTGTTCCCATCCACTGTCCATCTTTAATAACAGAAATGAGTATCCATGTTGACCTGAACACGGTGAGTCATCACATGCTGAACTTAACGGTACAGTTGAATGTTTATTAACAGTTTTACCTCTGTAAACTTGCTTATGTGACGTCTTTGCTCAATTTGTGTATGACTAGTTTCATGTAAAATGCATTTCCCTTTATCCAGCTTCCTCTGTTGGCATTTTAATGAGGATGATTGTAGTTGCACTTTGTGCTTCTCATGTATTAGCATAAAATTTCATCTCGGTGATAAATGGTGGCTCTCAGAACACATTCCTGTGTAATCGACTCTCTCATTTGGCTTTGGAAACCGATACACCATGAGTCATAATAAGACCAGACAGAAAAATTTTGAATCGTCTCATAGCTTAGACCATTACTGGTTCAAATGTCCCTCAAATATTCATGTGTTACTCTGCTATCACCTCTGGCTGCTTGGGGAAATTTAAATAATGCATCAGATGCCCTCCTCCAACTATTATCATCTTCATTTCATGTTGTTAGCTTTGGGTGCTTCCCATAGTTTGATTAGCTATTTCACATCCTCTATTTAACCTGCTAGGAATGACAGAACTACCAAACCAAAGAAAGAAAAGCATGATTAAATTAACAACTCTAAAAAGCCCCTTATGTCTTCACTACTGCACTGCATTTCGCTTATAATGATTCACTCCAGGTGCTTAAACTCATCAACCTGTAAAACCTCTACTGAAGCAGATTCATTGTCCTTCCCGTCTCTCTAATTCACACTCATGTTCTGTTTTGCTTCTGCCGTCTCTTGTGTTTGTGTTTCAGGGACATTTCCAGGCTCTCTAACCTACTACAAGCACGTTAGACAGAGTGTGGAATATAAATTTTACATTAAATATCACAAAGTTTATTTAATTTAACTAGCATCACTGAGGAAACTGCTACTTGGTCTTGTCTTCTTAGTTATTTGCAGTAATATGAAACCAGTCAGAGTCCTTGTTTGTGCTCACAGTCTTGCTGAATAAAGCTGATTCTAATTACTAAGCTGCTCACAGATTCCTGCATTCATCTGATATCTCGGCTGTTTTGGTCTGCATTTTCCCTGGCCCTGTTTCCCTCCCAACAGTTTTCTGAAGATGTCTGTGATGTTGCTGCTGTAAGTTAAAACTTGTTTTGTGATCTCTGTTACATCAACATGACCATTAGTTTTCCGTATAAAGCCCCTATGTGCCGAACTGTTTATTTTCTTCTGTGCTTGTCAGTCTTATGCGCAAAAAAAATGATGCAAGGCAACTCATCTTTAAAAAATGGAGCTGTCAACGCCATCAAAGAATGCCCAGAAAAAAATATTTTGGTGTTTCCTTATAATGAAACATCATCCTGTGTATAGGCTGCTGTATAAATAAATCCTTTTAGGTACAGTGTTGCATTTTTTAGCGGATTTATCTGCTTGTTTCTAGCATTTCTTTTATTCATTCTCTTTGTACGTCAACAAAACACTTTAAAGTTACATTTTCTAAAAAATGACTGTCCACCTAAACTGGACAGTTTGGTAATGACATTACCACACTAAATTTTTTGAGGATTTTTTAAAAGATTTTTTTTTCTTAAAAAATCCTCAGAAAAGCAAGTCAGAGAGTACACCGAAATTAATGGAGGTAAAGCTAAATAAGAACTTAAAAGTTGCTCTTCACAGATGACTGAACTTTAACTATTTTAATTATTTTTTTTTTTTTTAGGTTTTAGGCGTGCAAAACAGGCCAAGACATTCTGCCCAAATTTCCAGGTGAAGTGTTGAGAACGATGGTTCTACAAACAAAGACTGATTGTCAAATATAAGCTGCATTTTTCAGATCATTACCATGTACCATATTCCTTCCACTTCACAAGTATGCACTATTTTGTTTTGGTTTATCATGTAAAATTCAAACATAATACACAAAAGTTCATGGTTGTAATGTGACAAGATGTGAAATGGTTTAACAACTTGGTCTAAAAACTTTTGCAAGGCACTGTACTGTCCATGTATTTAGATCAAAGTACAAAAAAGAGACATTATACACAGGAAATGAACAAAAATACTTTTCTGATTGGAACATAAACCCTGCTGTGAAATGGCCACAACTCCTCTAAAGCATTGCTTTCATCTGTGCAGTTTCCTGCTCATGGACAAAGTTTAGAAACTAAAAGTAGGACGATTTTTACAAGCTATGCAATTCAACTTCAGAGTCACATTTTAGAGTAGATATCTTTATGTAGAAACCTTTTTTTTTTCACTTTTTGACCAGATTGTGCATTGCATAGATGGATATAGTGTCATCTTTCCTCCTATCATATTTTACTTAAGGGAAAGATTCCAAATTTGTTCCAAGTAAAATTAATTCATTTTTATAAAACTTTGTTCACAGATTTACTAGTATTACTCTCATTTCAATTGTTAATTATTCAGAAAGCTAAAGCTTTAAACTTTAAATAAATCATGAAAGAACACCTGCCATTAGATGTGCATTTGGAAATTAAATGGACCTGAAGGTCCATTCATAATCCTTGGCAAATGTATAGCTTTTAAATAATTATAACTTTGTGACCTGAAAATGCATTTCTGTAGAATAGCTCTTGAATAGCTCAGGCCAAATATGTGTAAACAGTAGGTCAGTCTGCTCTGACATAAAGAGCAATTTTGGGTTTTTGCTGCACATAAGAGAAAAGATTGGTTGGTACTCTGGGCCATACATAAAAAGACTAAGTAGCATTTAGCCACCTGAAATGAGTTGGGATTTTGGGGGGGTATTTGAATCATTACTGTTCAAACTTTACCTTTAATTGCATAAAGTTACCTAATTTTTAAAGTGCAATCAGTAATACTTTTATAACAAATTTATATCTGTAATGATTTCTTGGTTAATGTCAAGCTGTCATAACAAAGACATTTTGAATAATGTCAACTTTGTATTAAAAGTGTCATAATTTACCGAATGACGCTTTATGACAACAGTCATAAATATTCATGAAGGCTTATTCATGTTCATGACAGATGTTATGTCATGTTTATGACAGTGTCATGACAGTCTTATTCAAGCCCCTTCAAATAAAGTGTTACCGGTATTTCTTTAGCTGATTTGTCAAACTAAGCAAAAATAAATTCTGGATTTTATTCAGCTGGATGCTCAAACTTGTGGGAACCTTGATACTTTATAAGAAGCTTTGTGATTAGAGGGGCTCTTTGGATTTGAAGCACTGAATGGCAGATAGCATGCTTTACTCAGGGCAATTTTGTGAAAGTTGTTCGTCCAAGAAACACACTGGTAGCAGCGAAGTTACACAGGATATGTATTTACTTATTTTGCTCTGTACAATGTTTTGCCCTTTAGCAGCAGCACAAAAGCAAAGTATGGAGCAAAACCGAGCTACATACTCTCTCTCCTCCCTGTTTAGTGGCGGACTTTAGTCATGGCCGTTTTTCAGTGATGGCAGTTTACCAAAGCTGCACAAAGATGATGGAAACACCCCGCTGTTAGTCCACAGATCTTTATTGCCCTCTGTTGGTCATGATGAATCAAGCGTTTTATTCCAGATGACACCTGCCTAGACATTGTTTCTACCAAAGTGAAAAAAGAAATAGCAGGACCTGTGGTGATGAAACCACAGCAAATTATCTCTGAAACAGCTTAAGGTGCTAGGAAGAACTTCAAAGCTTCCTGTTAAGTACCTTTGTGGTACTAAATAGATTTTTAATGCTTGGATTAAGCTTGGACTATTATTTTTTTTTCCTCTGATGAAAGGTAGCATGGGGTGTCTTCAGGAATCATGCAGCTTATCTTCACAATAAGGTGAAATTAAACAAGAAAATTGTTTTTTCCTTATTTGGATTATTGATTTTTTTTTTCCCCTTTTCTCCATAAAAACAGTCTAAAAAGGATTCACTCCTAACATTTCTTTGACTACATGGAATATAGTGACTAACATTTGCCACAACAAGCCGTTTTCCACAATAAACATATGGAAAAAGGTGATCTGCTCAGATGCGATTAAAAGAATTACTTTTGGCCAGCATGTAAAGCTAACACTGCACATCGTCTTGAATAAACATTCCAGAGTACATTTTCATAATATAATCTTTTTTACATCGAAAATTCGACTCGATTCTGAACGATGTAGAAAAAAATGGTTAGCCAATGCCTGCATCTCACCGAACGTATGCCAAATGAATCTTTTTATGGCATGGTGGCTTTTGTGCTCTAAGCTCAGTGCTGTGAAAATTATTCATAAATGTTCAGACAGACAACTATCAGACAGGAACCCTGCAGAGATAAAGAGATAAACGAAGTTCTGGCAAAAGTGGTGAGGACTGTTCATTCCAAGGACAAACTGTCCCAGGTCAGAACCATTGTGTTAGGTTGTAGCAGTCTACCCTTGAAATGGCTCTCATTGTTTTTCACATAAGGAGTTTAGATTATTACAGTTCCAATTATCTGCTACTATTACTGCAAACAGATTTTTTTTTACATCAGTGCAAATATTGATGACATAATCTCATACATGTCAGAAGACACAGGTGCTGTGTTTGTTGCGAGCGTGGAATAAAAGACTAAAGAAAAACACAAGTTTTTGTCTCGAAAAATGCCAAAACACAAAGGCACCTGGTCAGTTCAAGCATTTTACAAGTTATACACCCTTCTAGTATTTATATGTTATCACCTTATGTCTGATGAATTTCATCATGGCTAGGTGTATACTGATGACTATTGTTTCAAATTGGCTCACACCACACTTAACCGCCCCAGAGAGATCGCTCCTGGATGTCTGCATTTCTCATTAAGTTTGTTCAAAGGTTTGTTGCGTGTAGGTAGGACGTATTGTTTCCCTACCTGCTATAAAAGTTGTTATCTGATTACATAAATCTCATATTAGGGATATTATTAGTAACAACGACAACAGGAGTACACTCGTGTGTTTACAGTCTGACTTTTATTTGTGGCTGGAAAGTAGCTTGGTCTGGAGTTCACAACTCGAGGCCATTTTCCCTCCTTACACGTGAATACATCCCACTTTGCACCTACGCCATTCAAAACATATTACACATATCTCACATCAGTTTATTTTCTCTTGTTGTTTAAACATTTTTGATGATTTATGGAGATATTTAATTGCAAAATGCTTGACTGCCGAGGAAAACTTAAAATTGTTTTCTTAGAATTTTATATTAATCTCTACTGCTAGAAACTGCTGGAAACTGATTCTGATCCAAGATTGGGTCCCTTTGATTAAATATGGCAAATTATAATCCTTGATCAGAACAATATAAATGAGTGTCCTTCTATAGATGGATTTTTTTGTTTTTTTACTGAAGTTATAAAATGACAGAAAACACAGAAAAATACTGAAAATGAATGGATTCTCAGTACTGAAGGTAAACATTACAAAACACAAACTGATGCAGGATGAAAACGACCAGCATTCAGAGAGAAATCAGTTCGTGTTTTTTCATACAGATGTGTTTCCATATTGAGTAATTTAGTTGATGAATGACTTATTTCATTATCACAGTATAACATGTTTGAAGTGTTTATTGGATGTTTTTGATGGCTTATAGTTAATGAAAACCTAAAATTAAGTTTTCCCACAATCCAACCACATCTCCAGCTATCTGTTTTTACACTTCTTTTCCTATAACACTTTTTACTTTCATTCAGGCCTCCTTTAATATTCTTGGATGTTACTCTCTGTGACCAGCTTATTTAGCAATTACCTTTTGTGAAGAAGTCAAAACTTAATATTTCTGTTTTAAAAACTAACATAGCTTTTTTAAATATATATCTTTATTCTGTTTGTTTTCATGTCTATTATCCAATTTACAGCCATTACAACTCTCCTTTTATTTTATTTTATTTTTTTACTGAATGACATGGTGGTATTCATGTTAGAAAATCAAATCAGGTTGCTAACTTAGTTTCAACCTCCAGGCTGTGTTTTTGTATCCTTTGCTTGTGTCTAGTATGCAGTTCTGAAATAAAAAACTAAAAAAATCTTAGCCTGAGCTGGCATTGATGGTCATTCCACAGCTCGACATGGAAATAACCGCATGCTCGCACATTTAATGAGGTCATCAGTCTTTAAATATAGTTTTTCGTGTCAGCGAGTGTCAAACATTGAACAACCTAAGCTTTGACGTGCAAGTGCTTTATTCCACTTTACAGTTCCAGCTGCTTCGCTGTCTTTCTCTGTCAGCGGGATTTAAAGTTACATTTTGAAGTTTCACCAAGCTTACACAGGCTGCTGAGATGGGTGCTGCAGTTGGTGTTTAATAAATTGCTTGATATTTAAACTTATTAGTGTTTGAAGCAGTACTTCTAAATCAGTGTGCAAACAAAAAATGCCACTATTTCTGCATGATAGCTTCTTTGAACATGGACTTTGGATCATGTGAAAGGAAGGCAACCATTACAACCCTTATATCTATTTTTAGCCTGGGCTGCGCACACCTGTTTTTCCACTCTAAAACAAATTCATTATATGTCATGTGAAAACATAAAGCATCACTATATACTGATAGACTTTCTAGAATATCTTGACATGAAACAAATTCAGATGCTTCGAATGCCTAAAAAAACATTTTCAAAAATGTGCAAAAAATAAACCTAATCAGGATTGTTTTATGTAATGTACAGTGGCTGTGCTCTGTTAACTTTCTTTCATCTAATGGTTGAATTAATCCCAGCCAGGTCTTGTTTTAGCAGTATAATTCTTAGAACTGTCAAGTAAAGAAGTCTGAAAGGCAGAAATAAATTATTACAACTGCATTCAGACGCAGCAACGTTTTAAGAAATAAATTAGGCTTAACAACACAAATCAGGTCTTCTTTTCCTAAACTTGTCAGCTTGAATTACAACATGATTGGATTGGGCTTGGTGCTTTAAAATAGCCTAAACAGAGACAATGCCAGGATGTCAGGTGACGTTCATTTATGTCTTTAACAGGGAACAACTTCAACCAGTCCAGGAGTGAGATGAAGAAATGCTGTTTTGGACCCCAAAGGAATGAAAAGTTTCAGCTGTAGACCTTCAAACAATTTACTCAAGGTCACCAGGAAATGTTGGTGTGGCTATGACAGCAACGGTGGAAAATGTAATTATTCTTCAGAATTGGGATTTTATGTTGTAGCCTCATGCAAAGTAGTGGATACATTCTCAGATGAGTTGAGTGTGTTTCTATTCAGACCCTAATTCACATTCAGTGCAAACATTTGACATCAGAAGTCAAATAAGTATTATATACAGTCTATTTCTGTGTAATTTATTCCAGTAAATCTACAGCTGTAGCTGTAATGATGGATTTAATTATGTGGACAGAGGAACATTTTGTATGTACATTTTGTTTACATACTTACATAGCAAAATACCTACATTGCAAATCAATGGGTCCAGTTAATGGGTTAATAAAAGTATTACGCAAAAATGCTTCAAACCCAAAATTAGAAATAACCTTTGAAATTTTGGTCACATGTTTTCTATTCTGATATCAGTGGAAGAGGACATTAGTAAGCCTTTTGTCATTGCTCAATTTAGCTTAGGGTTAAGACTATTTACTTTTATACTTATCGGCCAGAATCCATGTGGTTGACCCATTGCACACTTTTGAATCCATGTGTTATCCACACGTAAAACCCCTTTATAGTTCAAAAAACCTTGTAATATTGTCGTTAGTATGGGAATCATATGCAACAACCAACATTTGTGCTACTTATGCACAGCAAAACAGGTAGGTGCTTAATTTGTTTCACTTGGGATTGGAAGGATAAAAAGTTTCCAAGTTGTACTTTTTACATTTTTCTATACAAATAAAAAAAAATCTGTACATTAATTTGTCCATCCCTTTATTTTTACTAGTACAATTCTAATTAGAAGTGTTGCCTCATATGTTTCCACAGTAAGTTAAACTGTTAGGCTGGGGGAGAAAAAAAATCTTCCTTCGGAGAAAAATAACTTGCCCAGGTCAAAAACAATGCATTGCACGCAGATTTATCATTATTATTATTATTATTATTATTATTATTATTATTATTATTATTATTATTATCATTTTAGTTTATTTTTTTCTAAAAAAGATGCATGAAAAGAAATCTCCTCGAAAAATGGAAAGACTCAAGAGAACACATTAAACTTCAGTTCAGTTGAATAATAAATCTTTAACCATTCATATAAAGAGGAAATGTCGGCGAGACCATAACACAGGGTAAGAGAGGGTTGATTCAAGAGCAACAAAAAGGGCAATCATTAACCTTTAAGTCAATAAACAGCAACTGAACATCAGCAGTAGGTGTTCAGATGTGTCTCCTGCGGAAACACTGATGAATATTTCCATTCTTTCAGTCTCAAAACGAAATTGAGGCCAGAGTCACCGACAGTTATGAGCCTGATCATGTTTCATATGAAACACCGACACAGAAGGGAGGAAGTGGTGCCGGTTTCCTCTTCAGCTGCGTGACTGAATATAAACTGTACAGCCGCAGGCTTCAGATAGGGGGCGGGAGTACAGTAGCTGCTCACACAAAGCTTTGACTCTTTGACCCCTATTTGAAAGGACTAATCTGGCACTCAGACACAGATGATGGATGTTTCTGTCTGGGAGTAAATATCAGCAATTCAAATGTAACGTTTCCACAATGCACTGTTTTGAGTCACAAACCTTTCCTCAGCTACAAAGTTTGTCATACATTAAATAGCAACAAGGTTTCTGTTAGGAAAGGGGACTCACCCACAGCAATTGTATAATATGTATCAAAGAAAACACAGCTATGAAAAAAAAAATCTTTCCATTCCTGATGAAATAAAATTTAAGCAATGTTTAATAGTTTTCACAGAGACTGAAATATGTTGCAAAGCTGTAATAAACCTTTGCCTTGTTTGTAACAGGGCAAAAGGTCAACAGTGACATGCCATGTGGGAGTGGACACTGACATTTGTCCCCATTAACTTGCATCTGTGAGTGGAAGCTGGATTGTTGGCTTCAAGGAAGCAAATACCATTCAGGCTTCACTTCCAATTCATAGTTATGTGCTGCTATGTACTTGCCTTTCAAAAACAAGCCCCAATTAAAACATGGAAAGGTTTAAGGGAAATTAACACAGATACCTCCAGAAACACCTCAAGCTAAAAGAGCACAAAACCTCTATGTGGATTTAGCAGGAGAGACATCCATTTATCAGAGAGAGTCGCTCATTTCATAATTTACACTTATTACTGAGATGGGCTATCTTAAATTCATCCGAAATCTCTTTTTCAGCTAGAGAAAGAACCTGTGGCTTCAAAAGGTTCCATTTCGCACTTGCGGAAGACATTTCCTCCTACACAGAAAGTGGAAGTTGCTCAAACCAAATCTGTCTTTATTTGCAGGAAGTTGTTTTCTGGGAGGACAAGACGACCTTTACCATGCCGACTAAATTCATACTTGCAACAGTATGAACTTGCAAAAGACATCTGAAAAGCAGAAAGATGCAAAACACCTTGTTACAGAAACTTTTGTTTTCATGTGTTCTGTGGTTAAAGTAAAGTTACTTTGGCAACCTCATGGTCACACAAAAAAATGACTCTCCTCCCAGACCTTATGAAACAAAAATAGGACTTTTTTGACAAGCATCTTTTCAAGAGAAAAACTCAGACAACTCAGTTTCCAGACTGTGCTGATTTTGGGTTAATCAGACTGGAGACACATAATCAAACGACATCTTCCTCTTCTCTCATCATCACAAAACTTTGATCATGTAGATTATTTTATAGCCGATAGAAAACAATTGGTTGTAAACACACCCAACAAACCTTTGAACACATTAAAATGCAATTGCAGATATCCAGGAAGGGGTTCCTTGGGGCCTTTCAGTGTTGTGTCAGCCAAGTTGAGCAAAAGGCCATTGGAGACCATGTCCCCTGTGTCGTAGTGGAACAACATGCAACTAATGCCTGAACAATTACCCAGAGGAACTCCACTTCCAGACACAATCGGAACAGTTTTAGCCAAATCTATACAAGATGTTCATTACAGTTCCACACGTCGTACCCTGGTGTACGTTTCAAACTGGTAAAGCTACTGCCTCCTCCTTTGTTTATCATGGGCGGAGTGTTCTGTCGTCCATCCTGCTTCGTATCCTTAAGCTGTATGGGAAAATGTTCGGAAGTGAGATCAACACATCAAGTCCAAGGCTAAACCACATCCTGAATGTTAAAAAAAACCAAAACAAAAGAAAACCTTAAAGTTCAGTCCGTACGTTTCGATAAGAACAACAACAACAAAAAAAAATCATGTGGGTGTGACACTGGAGGGACGCAAAACTGCTTCTCATGGCATCTCCTTAATTCTGTAAAGCATCATCTCGGGAGGTGCTCAACTCATGCAGATTGTTTGACAGGTTTTTGGAGAA
Source organism: Poecilia latipinna (assembly GCF_001443285.1). NCBI lineage: Eukaryota > Metazoa > Chordata > Actinopteri > Cyprinodontiformes > Poeciliidae > Poecilia > Poecilia latipinna. The sequence continues at coordinate 287,664 of NW_015113657.1, read as the reverse complement.
TCCTTTGGAAAAAAAAAAAAGCAGTTTGTTTACAAAAGATAAACAATGTTAACATAAACCTGGAGAGAGGTTCCTGCCTAGTTCAGAAATGCTGTTTCACATCTTTCCTGAGAAAGGGTGCCTCCGGGCTGATAATAGTTGCAGTTGGGTGTTTTCTTTTCGTAAATCACTTTCAGCACAGCCAAGGCAAGTCTTCAAGGCAGATAAAGAGCAAGTTGAGGATGTTTGTTTTGACTCTTCCTCTACAGATGTTTCCACGTAGTCAAAGCAAAGTCACAAGAATTAAATAAGTATTGTGAGGAAGAAGTTATTTCCTCCCCAGAACCTTCCATGACTGTTGCTTTTATTCCTTTCACGCATGTTTGAGAAATCCTTGAATCTCCTATAGCAGCCATTCAGCTGTGCAGAACGCACAAGGGGTGGGGGATCAAGCGCCAATTTTGAGGACAAAGCTCTTCCTCAGACCTCACAGAGCAGCCCTTCGCCACGATTCTCTAACTCAGCTCCTTCAGACTAGCAATCAGCAATTAGCAAACAACTGATCATCTATTAGAGGAGCAATGTTGTGAAACAGAGGGACAATTTCAAGACATTAAATTGTGTTGTCAAATTTCTTTTAAGCCATATTTGATATATAGAGCATTTTTATAACAACTAAAGGTTGCATAGTTACTTGATTGTGGTATAAAATGGCACTGTGTCTGGAAAACACATAATACTGCCCCTTTAAAATATTATCAAAATGCCTCCAGACAAAATATACAGCACTAATTTGACACTGTACTCTTGTTTCAAATGACTTTTGCATCACAACTTCATCAAAAAACAACATTAATATTAATAAAGCTGTAGCAAAAGTAGCAGTCATAAGTAGTGTTGTGAGGAATGTATTTCCAATTGAGTATTTATCAGTTTAAAATTTGTATTTTATCTGTTCAAAAATGGTCCTCAAAATGTTCCCTTCTTTTAGAAATGGCTAGAACTTGTTAGAATACTCCTTTATGATTAAGTTTGTTCATTTTGTCATGTGGATACTCAAATGTACATTTCACCTTGTTTAATTAAGGTTTCTCCATTCATTCATTTGTTGTCTTTAGCTTTTCTGAAATGAAGGAACAACATACCCAAATGGGGAAAACAAGAAACATCTTGTCAGCAATATTCCAGTTTACTCTTGAGGGTCCCCTGGAGTTCCCAGGCCAGATGGGATACATACATATAGTCTCAAGTAAGTAAAGCAAGTAAAAACTTGAGATTTGTTATGAATATTTTCTATTCTGCTTTTAAGTGTTTACATTAGTTGTTGCTGAAAATGTTAATGGAATGCTTGTGTCGTCCGGAACTGCCTGCTGGCTCCGATGATCTTTTTTTTGTAACATCATTCTTATTGTGATGTGTTGCCTAGCATAGCACTGCGTGTTCCTGCTCATTCATGTACTTGTTTTCCCCATTTGTTTACCCAATTGGGGAAAACAAGAAACATCTTGTCAGCAACATTCCAGTTTACTCTTGAGGGTCCCGTGGAGTTCCCAGGCCAGATGGGATACATACATATAGTCACCCCTGGGGGTTCTGGGTCACCTCCAGTGTCTCCTCCCAGTGGGACCTGCTTAGAAAAAACCTTTAAAGATAGGAAAACTTTTGATCAGTTGACTGTACCACCTAAACTGACTAATTTTCAAGAAAAGTCTCTTATGTAGGAAGATAAATTCAGCTACTTTTATTCAGGATCTTTTTGTTTCAGTCATGACGCATATCTCATGGCCACAGATGAAATCAAGACCTTCATATTTTGGCTTAGCTGGCCAAAACAAATGAGGGTAAAGGTCACATTACTGCAGACCAGGCCAAAAGCCATTTATTAAACTCCTGCTCCATCATGTCACGCATCAACAAAACCCCAAGATACTTGAACTCACCTACTTGTGAGGAAAAAATTGTGAAGAGGAAGCTGTCCTTTTTCATGTTGGGGACTGTGGACTTAGACTTAGAGGCCATCATAGTATTCTAGGTGCTTCACACTCAGCTGCAAACCAATTCTGTGCAAGCTGAGAGTCATCACCATAATTATTTGTGGAGGTGAACCCACGCACAGACGGGACGGGGCAAAGGCAGTCTTGTATTGATGATGACAGAATTTATTCAGCAGAGGATTCACAAAACTAAGGAATTGCACAACTGAATGCAAGAATCATCAAACTGGAAATAACAACAACTGGGGCACAAGGAAACAGGCATAGAGGAACCTGGACACAAGAGAACTGAAGGAATGCAGTTCAGTCACTGAACTGGCAAGTTCAGTGATTGGCATGACATCCATGTGTGCCTAGTCAGCAAACACTTGTGCAACTGAGAAAGAGCCAGACAGGGAAATGAGAGAAATGCCAACATAAAAATCTTAACCAAACTCACCAGAAAATCATCTAAAGCTCTGTAGGCCTCAGTTAAGGTCAGTGTAAAATGGTAAATGTGCATAAGTCTCGAGAATGAGACTTGGCCCAAACTGACAGAAATAAGGCTGCCATACTACCAGCTTCTCTGGGTCCTCTTTCCACACAATGACTGACACATATGGAGTGGGAGTAAAAACCAGTCACCCACTGGTTTATGAACAAATCCCTACCTCTTGAGTCACTCACCAGTGTTATAGATTCAACAACAGTGAATGGACTAGACAAAAATGCCGTCTGTCGGGGAATTTAAGAGCATCGACCACCGTGAACCAGAATGAACAAAAGCTGCTTGTTGATGATGTACTGTAATGATGTATTGTTGATGTTTTATACCCACTTGAAGTGGAACTTGTGTGTTGGTGTTTTTGTTTTCATGTACTTTCTCTTTTTCTTTTTCATTGCAAAATGTGGGGAAAAATGCAGCTAGTCTGTTATGTGAGATATCTCAGTTTTCCTAAACTTTTGAAAACACTATACAACAGCAGAATAAATTTCATACTACTAATAAATGTATCTAATTAATAGGAAGACAAAAGCCTCTTTCCTTAATTAAACAGCTTTTTTTTTGTTGCGGTGTTGCTCTTTGTTTCTTATGCCAAGGCTAAATTGTGCACACAAACTTAGCATGGTTGCCATGGTGGCTGAACATGTTAATTTAAACTCAATGGACAGCAGAGCATCAAGGCACAATGCCAGGGTTGGAAGTGTTCACTCCTGAAGGAGGCTTTAAAAAAATAGATCTTTATACAAGCAGCAGCCAGTCATCATGTACAGAATATTGTACCTTCTTGTTAAGCTCCAAAGCTGCTGCTTTTTCTTTAAAAAGAATGTAAGTAGTTTAGAGTTTCCCTTAATACATCTTCTGATGCATTGGAGAGAATGAGAGAATGTCAATGCATATGCAAGTCTGTGTATTTTGTTTTGCCCCCAGGGGATAATTTGGGAATGTTCATTCCCCTTGTCTGGTTTTAGGCTGTGACATACTTTCCTCGTTAGACAAGGATGCAAAGTGACCTTAATTACTGCAGTAGATTCATACAAGAAACTGAACAGTCCATGCAATTTTACAAGTTATTATTAATTTATGTTGTTTTCTGTTTGTCGTCATTGCAATTATATCCTTTAAAATATAAAACAAATCCAAACGTTTAGTGAAATTAAGAAAAAAATCAACAGTGCTGTGTTTTTTGCTTTTTCGTTTGCATTTTTTATTATCAATTTCAAACTCTGGTGTTAAACATGGAATCGTTGTCAAGAGTTTATACATTCACAGAACCAGATTTTTGGGACCTCTTGGATGAGTCATTGATTCTTGGAGTAATTTGGTAGACTAGCCACTCCTGCAAGAGTTCACCACTCTCCTATGGTTTCCCTATTTGTGGATAATGATTCTTAATGTGGTTCACTGGTAAGTTTTATGAACTTTACCAGACTGGTTTATGTCAATGAGAGGCTTTAAGAGCTGCTCCTGATTAGCATTTCTCTACATCCGGACATGATGTGTTGCTTTTTAAGACCTTTTGACCAACTTCGTGTAAATAAGTTCAATCTGGAAAGACTCAGACGGACAAAAGGGGAACAATTAAAAGATTTAATGACATGAATGAATAACAGTTCTTTGGCGCTCGGACCCCGGCAGCTGATCTGAGCTGAGATTTGATGTGAACTCGATGAACATCCCAATAACTGATTAGGGATGCTCTCCCCCCGGGGCCTGACACCCTGACACTGGTGGTGGTGGTCAGGAAAGGGTGCTATCCTAGAGAGCTGAAGAATGTGGGTGGAGAAGGGGAGGTGGTGGGTTGAACGCAGCTGGGAAGCGGCTGACAGCTTGGGTGTGGATCCTTATGCAGAGCCTGACTGATGATTGAACGTGTCGGGTGAGGTCCAGTGCTGAGGTCGGAGATAAGCATGACGTCGATGGGCGAATGGAGGGGGTGGAGTCTTCCAGTCTGAACTTCCGCTTTAGCTCCATTATATAGGTCCTGTCTTGTTCCATTGTCATTTGAGAATGAGATTATTTTTGTACTCCAACCCATCAGAACAGATGAGCAGTTCTGACACCCTGTCCTGAATTGAACCCGTATGCCCTGCCAGACAAAAATATTAGTAACTAGCACAGAATGTCCCACTGATTACAACAGACTTCCCTGCTCTGACTTTACCACCAGGATAATTGTAGACTTGTGGATTTGCTTCAGATTCACATGAGTATCTAGGAAAATGTCATTGATAAACTCTGTTGAATTTTGTGTGGAGTCAGAAGCTTTGAAAAGTTCAGGTTTCAATTAGTGGGTCAGTGGTGGTGAGTGATCTTTAGGGGATTCTTTAGGAAAAAGGATAGCACAAGATTGGCTATAGGTGCACACTAAGAATATAAAGATGAGTATGAAAACTTTCCAGATGTCCAGGCTTCTATATGCAGTCTGGGATCTTTCTAGATGGAATTGCATGTGATCCCTTTGCTTGCAGAAAGATCCAAGATATTCCTTCCACAGTCTGAAAATATGATTGGTGCACTTAGGTATGTGCTTGTGTGTATGTTTGCAACCATGTGTGTTGCCCTGTGGTAGACTGGTGACCAGTCCAGGGTGAACTCCTTCACACATCCGACGGTGAAGATAAGCACCAAGCCAGCTTTGGCCTGCAAGGAAGAGCTGATTAGACCATTATGAGGTGGATGGATAATAATATTCAACATGTTGAGCTAAAAAAAGTAAAAATATTGGTCAGATAACTTTTTTCAAATGTCAAAGACAAAGAAAATAAATAAAAGGAATATGTTTGATATGTTAATGATCATATGTGTTAATGTAAACCTTGATGAAAATGATGAGAATTGTGGACGAGGCCATAACCTGAGCAGACAGATGGGTCAGGAAATAATAAAGTTAGCATAACTGGTTGCTGATATACAGAAACCTGCATGTTTGAGTGCTTCTTGTTTTTAAGTTTAAGTCCTTAACTCCTACATTAACAGAGAAAAAAAAAGCCACCATATTTCACAATGGGGATGATGTGTTTTGGGTGATGTGGAGTGTTAGATTTCTGCCACAAATAATATTTTGCATGTAGAAGAAATAGTTTGATTTTAAACTAAAGGATTTGTATGAAATTCACTGAGCTGTTCAAATTTTGTGATATTGTTAGAACTTTTCGGCAACTGCACATCAACCTATGTGGTCCTTTGTCTTTCTGATGGAGTTTTTTTTTCTAGAAAACCTCTACAGCATTTACAGAATAATTATATTTATACCAAGACTAAGCTACATGTAGACAGACTCTTATTTAGTACTTAGGTGACTTCTAAAAACGCACTTGGCAATATGAATAATTGAATTGGATTATATTTAAGGGTATACAACCAAGGTGCAGAATAGAAATGTGTGAGATATTTTCAGACTTTTACTTAAAAATATAATATATATAAAAATGCATATACTGTATATATAAATGTCTTTTTTTCACCTCAAAA
>NW_015113657.1:276424-278356 GCF_001443285.1 Poecilia latipinna | reverse complement strand
TATATATATATATATATATATATATATATATATATATATATATATATATATATATATATATATATATAATGTTACCATTTTAGCCAGTTTAAGGCTCATTTATGGAAACATGTTTGTTTTGACTATATAAGGAAGTTAGTGAGGAATGAAGTGAAGAATCCAATGCTGACCCTTGACGGAAATGCCAAAAAAGACTTTCTCCTTCTCATCCAAGTCTGCTACACCACTACACCACTGTGCTACCAGTTACAACGGATAATTCTGAAAACAGTAAATGTCTAAAAAATCTTTTAACAAAATCTGACAAACGTCAGTAGTTTGCTTCTGAGTCAGAGTCAAACGACACGGCAGAAAGCACCACTTTGCTGTTTCTTGCTGCCAGTTAGCACATAAAAAGCATCTGCTTGGAGAACGCTGGTAAACCACAAAATATATGTTTCAGGGGAGTGTCTAAAAAAATGTTCTTCTCATGCTGTGTCTCAAGCCTTCAATCACAGACAAGTACTTTTCACTTGAAAGTCAGTGAAGAGAGATGAGATCTGCTTCTATTTCTGAATGCCAGGCAGAAACCTGATGGTGCTGTGTTGTACTGATCAGAACATTTTGGTGGACTCTTTGATCCCCCCCTCACTGGCAAGAGTTCTTCAGAGCTGGTTTTCTTTAAGATCAAAGAAACGGTGTAGTGGGGAAACTGAGCCATCTGTTGATAAAGCCTTCTTGCTCTCAGAACCCCTGGAGGAAGGGTCAAAGTTCACACGCTGAAACAGGTGGAAAAAACTGGGGATTCCGATAAAGACAAAAGACGGTTTTGTGTTCCCAAAAAGGCCCTCAAGCCTTTTCATTTACTGATGAAGGTAAAATTATCACAAAGAACAATGACGATTTTTGTTTTTATTCCTAGCTGATAAAGTGTTTACTACAAAAAATGATGTCTCCCTGAAGCACCAAAGCAGCACTGGACCATCACAATATCTATGTCAATATTTGACTGTCACTGTGATGCGTTTTAAAATTATTTTTATTAAAACTGCACTAGTTTTACTTTTGGGAAAGTGACATGCTTTCCCAAAAGTTCGACTTTGTCTTATTACCACCCAGAATGTTTTCTCAAATTCCTGGGAATAATAAAGATGTCTTTTATCTTTATTTTGAACACATCAATACTTTGAGCCCAAAAATCTAACTTCTTGTGTTGCTTTTTCATAACACTGACCAGTTTTATAAGATACCTGAAGGTTGCTGATATGTTCTCCAGGTGCATGAATCAAATATTCTGTTAAACGTATAGAAAATATTTAAACCTTCATCCTCACATTAAGGGCTCTTGTAGTTTATGCGCCACTGACAAAAAAAACAACAACAAAAAAACACAACAGCCTGACATTTTCAAAACTTTAGATTCTTCCTTTGTAAAAAAAAAAAAAAAATGACGATCTAAGTGCATTTTTAATTCGACTGACACAAAGGTTCAGTTTTAGAAAACCACAGGAATTTAACTCTGTTGGGCAGATATTTTGTTAACCATTTTTCTTCTTTAAAGTAATCTGATTCAAAAAAAGATTTTCACCTATCACATCATAAAATTGTCTGAGTAGTGGCTGAGTGAAATATTACTCATTGTATTGATTACTTCCCAAAACCTCTCACCCCCCTCACACACAAACACACATACACACACCGTCACTAACATGCACAATCTCACAAACTGTACTACTGAGACCTCTGACTCACTGACCTTCATCTGCAGCCTACAAAAAAATAATCTTTGATTTCTAAAGCTGCATGCAGGTGCACAGTGTAGGAGTTTTTCTAAGAAGTGGTGTTTCAGAAATTATTAAAAAAAAAAACATATATATATATATATATATATATATATATATATATATATATATATATATATCTGGATGTAGATATGGGGGGGGAAAAAAGAAT
>NW_015113657.1:193803-273181 GCF_001443285.1 Poecilia latipinna | reverse complement strand
GGCAGAGTATGGGTTTTTTTATAAAAAGTAGTTTTACAAAAAATATAAAAAAAAAAAACATATATATATATATATATATATATATATATATATATATATATATATATAACTGGATGTAAAGATTGGATGGGTAACAAGAATAGATTTAGGAATAAAATTATACATGTAGAACCAGGAACATGAAATAAGAAATATAAATATTTGCTATTCTGACTACTGTTGAATATTTCACTGTAAGATGTAGATTTTAGCAGTAAGCAACGATTGTTTAATTGAGCATGCTACTGATATTAGGTCAAAGTCGTTTATGACTAGTTTCCCTTTTGCCGACTGATCATATAAATTAATCGTGACTTCAACCTTTGCCTCATTGCTGAAGCAAGTCTAAGATGTACTTAGAAGGACAGTCATTTCCTTCCTTGTGATAAGCAAGAACTGAAACCGAACTTAAACTTTTCAACATTTTGTCACATGACATTTACAAACTTCTAGGTTTTACAGGAATTTCACTGTATCTAAAACACCAACCTAAAATATATTGTGAAGTTCAGTTTTTTTTTTTGTTTGTTTGTTTTTTGCAAATGGAAAACATGGGAGATGGTGGTAGTAGCAGCATCATAATGTGGGGACATTTTTTCTGAGGAAGGACTGAGAAGCTGGCTAAAGTTATAGAGAAGATAGATGTAGCAAAACAGGGAAATCCTGGAAGGAAAGTTGTAAAATGCAATACTGGGCCAGGGCCGAGATTTGCCTTCCAGTAGCAAAACAATCTTGGACATCTTGACATAGACACAAGATCTAAGGATGTTCATGTGTTGCACACATGCTTAAATACTGTACATTTTAATAATGGTTTTAGAGCTTACCTTCTGCCTGACTAGTGACCCCAGTTTCTCTCAGATCTTCAACTCAGACACTTGTATATTTACATATGTTTACACAGTGTGTGTTGAGCATTGTTTCTTCATACAAAGGCAATTCTGGGAGGAAACACGCTCTTGAGGCTCAGTTAGCCAGCAATTACATTTTCTTGTTATATGGAAAATGTAGTTGATGTTTGAAGATGGAACAAAAAAAAAGAAAAAAAAAAAAAACTGCTTCCACGAGTTTTAGGTGTTAGTACTCTATACAATGCAAACCACAGGAGGCTCCTGTAGGACAATGGTCATTTCCTAAAATCTATTTTTAAAATTAGGCCAGCAGATGAAAAAGGACTTTTCATTTGGCCTGTAAAAATGTTTGATCTTTGAAGAGATATTTTGTCTTTGTTTGAGGTTGCACCTGTTCACCAGCTGTGCTGTTTACATTCTCAAATCTACAGCAGCTGCTAGACAAGCAACCTTTAGAAATTATATAGCATGACTATCATTTAATAACAGATATTATAAGAGATTCAAGACATTAAGATTCATGCTTTCCACCTTTGACCATATTTAAAGCAGACAAATTCATAAAAATAGCCATTTTTTTAATGTGAATGTGTAAGAGCTCATTGCAACATGTATGAGTCATTCTGCTCCTTCCTATTTTTATTTTTTATTTTTTTCATAAAAAAGAAGTCTCATAGTTTGCAAAGGATTCAGTTGCAAAATAAACATGCAACATCATACTAATGATGATAAAATCAGTGGCGTGTTGATAAAGAGGTGAACTTTGACCAAAGTGGAGTTCTGGGCAGGAAAAATGTTAATAACATAACAACTTTAACTGCACGGTTGACCTACTGCTCACTAAAAGAGGGAACCAACTTATTCTTATCAAAAACATCACAAGTCTTGCATTGCACTGCATTATCAGCCTTGACAATGTGAATTACCACAACATTAAGGACATATTCACTCCTTTGGTTCTTTCAGTGTCAAAGAAATATTTTCAGTGGAACATGTTGAAAGTTTTATCTTGTCAAAAGGGCATGTTGGTGGCCCAGGACTGGCTGAAACTTGTTCATTTTTCCATATATCAGGAAATGATGTGTCTAATAGCAGAGTTGCATGGTCAGCAATATGTAGTTTTCCATTTTAATAAGGTTCTTAAGCAATAGCAAAAAAAAAAAAAAAGTGTTTATTTTACTTGAGGGTTTTTATACCATATTATTTCCTTGGAAAATCTACAAATCTAAACATGCTCCTTTTAAAATGCCAGTTATTTTTTTTCTTTTTTTGTCCTGCAGGGATATTCAAGATCAGACCAGTTACCTTGAAGCTGTAAAAAAAAAACACACACGGCATATCATCGAGACTTAGAAAGCATGATTTTGGACAAAAACCTTTATGAAAGTCCTGCAAATGACCATTGTGTTGGTGTCAGATGAAACTATAAGAAAAGGGAAAAACCATAGTGACCAATTGCATTTTGAGGAGAAAGGTCAAAGCTTGGAGACCTGAAAAGAGCGCTGCAAAGGAAGGGAGATCTTCACAAAATGAATGGCATCTTGAGAAAAGTCCATTAACTGGATATTTACAACATCACCACTGCGGTATTCTGCAAGATTGTAGGAGAACAATTCTTCCTGACATTGTACAGCCTTAAAGAAAAGTGTTTTGTTTGGTGCTGATGAAGCAAACCAAGACATCCGACATGAAAATGACCTTATTCATAATGCTAAATTAATTAGAAAGCAGTTTAAAGACCACCATGGTGATTTTTCAGAGTCTATTTTTTTCTGAATTTACTGGAAACTTTGTGGGAAGCAGGAAAACAGGCATGAGAGAAAGGCAGCCTACAAGCAGAGGCACAACTACATAATTTCTATGTGGAAACATTGTAGGCATGCTTTAACCTTCTCCCTCTTCTGTTTTTTGTTTTTTTTTTTGTGCTCATGAAAGTTTTCTTTTTTGCCTCTCAATGTTTAGCTCCCTTTTAATGATTCAAAAGAAAAAAATGAGCCTCTGGGTCCTCAAAGGCACCTAATACATAAAGTCCCACTGTTATAAATCACAAAATGTACACATGCAGAAACAGCTTTTAAATACAGAAAACGTCAATTAAAAATTATTTTTGCGTCAGAAATGTACCGCTTCATCCGGCACTATGCCCCTGTGCATCACAAACAGTGCATGTCCACCATTTTCACCACCGCCTATGAACATGACTCACTTACACCAGTTCTGTCCCAAGAAAGGGCAGAAATCTCAGCAAACTACTGTAAAATGCTTGACCAAGGATAAACAAATGTATGATCAAATATTAGCAAAATGCGTGTGAGTTAGTAAAAGCTTGTGCGTCCGTTCGTACAGTGTACATAAACATTGGGTTTCAATTGCAGGTTTTCAGCACAATTTGGAACTAAAACTCTTGGTTTCTTACAACAAAAACTCTACTTTTCTTATTTCACACAATCTATGTTCTCATTCCAGATGTTTAAAGTACCAGAATGTTGTAGTTTTTGTCTTTTTTAAAAAGGTTCCAATCCAGTGGTCTAGTAGGCTTTTTAAGGCCTGGAGTTTTGCCAAGGATTATGTCAGACCTCAAATATTATGGCATGCTCTGATTTCTGTATGGCTCAGTGTTAGTTTATAAAAAAAAAAAGTTTAATAATTTAAGAAGAAAAATGTTTTAAAAAATAGCTAAATGTGTCAGTATTTTCCCTGGATATACCGTTTTCTCCTACTATCGAACGTAAACAATGATACAGACTTTAGATTTGGATAGTTGTCTCTGAATCACCTAACTTAAGAAACAGCATATTTTGGACAAATTATATTCAGGTGGAAATAAAGTGAGCTGATCAGCAAAACAAACCTCCACAGCAGCAGGGAACAGACTTATTTTTGCATCCGCAGGACTCAGGCACCGTGCAGTCACTGAATCAGCCGTGGCCTCCTCCATGTCCCAAAGGATTCCACAGACAATGCAGGGAAATGTAACTCGAAAATTATTCCAAACACACCATCAAATCTCCAATAGCTCCCTTAATAAAAGTGTATAAAGGTGGTGAAATGACCCACTCAAATTCCAGACCCTCACTTACAAAAAATAAAATAAAATCTGAACTGTAGAAGGCAGTGATTTAACTTGTTCCCAAAGGACAACTTTCTGAAGTTGTAGAGGATGTGCCACAGTTCCACTAACATGATGTGTTAAGACTTCTTTCGTTGCCTTACACATTTTCAGAAATTATTAGAGCATCGGAAACCCTTTAAGCTGGGGGAAGATTTAATTTGTAATGACAGTGATTGTGCATCTATCAGCAGCTGACAAGGTGGAAAACAAACATACAAACAAAAAACTTTGAAAAACACAGACCAGACAGAAATCACGTCAACATTGGCCAAAAAGTAAAAAGTCTATAAAATGAGAACAAATATAATAAAACAGACCAAAAAACAAGATGATGCCCAATTACATTTAAAATTACACCTGATATTAAACTGTAAATATTTTGAACAAATGCATTCAAATTAGTTATTTTTTACCCGACAGACTTGAACTGAACACAGTCCTCCTTGGTTTCATTAAATGGGAATGAAAGCTGTTGTTGTCCTTATTAAAATATGAGGCCTAGCTATAATAGATTAGGAGTTTGGGTATATTATATTAGTATGTTGGAATTCTAATGTTCATTAGCAACTTATGTGAGAATAAAAAGATAGAAAGAAAGTAAGCAGGTAGAGTCCAGGTTTGAAATCAATATATAATAATAATCAATATGTGAACTGAGTCATGATTCATCCATCCATAAACAAGAATTCAGATAAAGGAGACAATTAACGAGTCGTGAACTTTCTAAATGTACTTTTTATGTTTCGTACCTTGAAAATGTTTTTTTTCTTTGTAAGTATTTTTGTGTTTGGAAAACACGGAGATCTTTGGTTGATAAAATGCAGAGCAGTGTACATAATCTTTGAGTGCAGCATTAAGATTATGTGTGTATTTTTTGCCCTTCCCGTTGTATAAAAGATATCCAGTGAAGAAACGCGAGCCTCGCGTGGAAATAGCGCCACCGAAAATGAGTTTTAAAAGCGTGAGTTGAAATGAAATGAACTACTTGAATTCCTGCATTTACAAACATATTTTTAGAGCACGACTAGATTTTTACCTGTTACTGTTACCTCTTCAGAAAAGTGTCAGAACAAACTTATAACTGAGGGATTCACATCTCTAGGTACCGTCGACATTCTTTAATGAAAGCGAGACATAATTTCAAGATGAACACCTGTTAACCAACTTCATAAAATGTTTTTTTTTTTTTTATGTGTAGCTCCCGTTCCTCTGATGCTCTGTGCGCAGAGCAGACCGAGCAAATTGAATCCGACCAGGGAAATTGTTACGGCGGAAGGGGGGGTTGAGTTGTAAGGTTATTATAGGTTGCGCCCGGGAGAGAAGAGAGTCCTCAGCCCACTGCGCTCCCACTGCTGGAACCAATCAGAGGACTCGTGGCTTGGAGGAGGGAGAGGCTCCCCAGCCCGCTACAAATACTCCGTGGTTCAGTTTTTAATTCATGTGCTTCAGTCTGACACAGAAAAGGAACCGCCTGGTTTCATTAGTCATACGACTGCCTCCCTGCAGAGCCTGTAACTCGTGGTGGGACACCTCTCGCAAACCCTGTTCAAAAACTTTCCCTCAACTTTTCTACTGGGCAAAGTTACTTTAAAAAAAAAGAAAAGAAAAAGCAAAAGGCACACTTTTTTGTGTGTGTTTGCTGGAGAAAGGGCGTAAAACTTTCTCGGTGAAAGAAAGTTAACCTGTCCATCCATCCTTCCAGCGTTCAGTCTTGCTGCTTGCATCTGCCAACAATGACGCGAAGATCCTGCGCTATCTACACGGTGGGGGCCATCTGCGCCCTCCTGCTGGTCAGTGGAATCGCCTTGATGGTGGCTCAAGTATTCCGCAATTTGATGCACAAACGCCTGAAAAAGGTAGAAAACTTGAATCTTCTGACTTTCACTTTTATTTAGCAACTTTACTGCCTCCTTATATAGCGGGAGAGTAAAGTTCACTCGTTGCCTCATGTGGTAAAAGCCTGAGAATGATGTGACTGTGTGAACAAACCCTACAGATTCCCTACTGTCTTCAGTTATATACAGCTGGGACACAGGAATTTCAAATGACTGGATTGTAATCACGCAATCATTATGATATGATGTTTGTTTCCACTTAGCATGGCAGTTTTTAGTTTTTGGTTTAATAGATAGTCATATTAAAATGAAAGCCAAATGTGAAACGATAGTGTAGCCTTCTGTCAAAACAAAACAACAACAAAAAATGCCATGTTGTCATCACCTTGCAACCCAAAACCTCAATATATTTCAGTGGGATGAAAATTCCAGACATTTGTATTTACAAAACTGTCTTTTGTTGTGGCATGAAAGCTGTAACAACGCTAGAGGAAGGCAACACCAAATCTTTAACTTTTTGGGCTACATGCCAAACAACCACACATCAATTACATTGCGAAACACAAGGAGGTGGCTGCATCATTTGAGGGATGCTTTTCTTCTACAGGGGAAGCTGTCTGAGTAGATTTGTGCACTGGTATTTTGTGCAGTCCTTGCAGTATTTTGTGCAATCCTTGCACAAATTCCCGGGGACTCCTGGAAGAAAACCTGTTAGAAGTTGGAAAACTCTTGAGACTTAGTCAGACGTTCACCCTTGATATACATCTAGAGCAACAGTGGAAGAAGGGTCAGGGTGTGTAATGTGACAAAATGTGGGAAAGTTCAATGGCTGGTAATACATTTGCAAAGAACTGTTATGTTTTTATCCTAATTTTATTTTAAAAAAGAATAAAAAAAAAAAAATCTAAACATTTAAATATCTCTGTGTTCTATTTGTTTTTATGGTTAGCTGATAAGCATTTTGGCCAAAAGGTTCAACTGGGCACAAATGTCCTAATCTAGAAGCATAAGAGGAAGCATTCAAGTGTCATAAAACGAAGCAGCAAATACATTGAACTTTTGCAACATAAGCTTTATAGGAACAAATTTTAAGGAATTACAGTTGTTAAACTGTTTCCAAGTAGTAGTAGAAGATTTTACAAGAAGTTGCAGATGGATGACTTACTAGGAATTAATTGTGGGTTCAGTGGCCGGTGCAGTGCAACCAGCATTTCTTTATGCCTTCAAATGGTCTGATTAAAGTCCTATTTTATTCTCCTTCAGCATGCAGTAAAAGTGTTGTGTTAATAAACTTTGCCTTGGAGCCTATTTTTGCAAAATATTTCTGCATGTTTTTCATGGTGCTGCATAAATGTAAGACATTTCAAGGGGTCGAGTCAAACAGAGCCAACAGTCAGCAAATTGTCAGGAGTTTTACTGAAAGTGGCTTAGTTGATTATCTCACTTCAACTTTTAAGATGCTGCGGTATGAATAACCACATCTATCACCAGTAAAGTTTTGTCAGCATATTCCCTGTATATGTTTGCAACCATCAGATTACTTTCATGCGACAGAACATTTTATGCCATGTTAAATGTCAGAGGTATTTTTAGGGGCTTATAATTAAATCTCAGATTAAACATACAATTACTATTTCTTTTACTCCCATTGCATCACAGGTCAAGGCAAATTCACATAAAAATAAAAGATTAAACTCATAAACATTTATTTCCTTGTTAGATCTGAATGCAGCAAACCGCAAACTAGAGCTATTTATTATTTTTTTAACACAACAATGAACACCTTACAGAGACACTCAAGTCATACTCGAATCTCATACTTGACACTCCCTGAGTTCAGTATGAATTGCCAGACTGAGTCCTACTGAACCAGAACAAGTAGGACTCAGTCAGTATGAGTCATACTGAATAAATTCTATGTCGGGTACAAATTGATGAGGAGTGAAAACGTTCTCGAGTAGTTTTCTATATTTCATTATCAATCTCTGGGTTAAGATCATCAGACCAAGTAGTGCGAAGATAACTAAGCCCAGGAGTCTAATTGGACTTAAAAAGTTGCATATTTTTGATATTGTACCTTTTGGAGCGGGACTAATTTCTTGCAGTTGATCAGCCATAGTGGTGGCAGGAATTATTGGAAAACCTGGGAAGCTCCGACACTGTTGAATAGATTCTGCCTTGTTCCTGTACCAAACAAAGTTAGTCCTCCATGACTGTTGTTACCCTGACATCCCAGATCCTGGAAAGATTATGTTGGATCCTGCAGTTCGCTTAATGCCTTGGAGTCAGAGCTAAAGACACCATCATACACCTATAATGCAAACCCATTATCATCTGGAAAAAGAAGTACTAAAAGGATCATGTCCTTTTTATTTCTTCAAAACAATAGCAGGGTCTACTATTGTTAAACAAACTTTAATATTATCCAAGCAGTCCAAAAAGGCTTTCATTGAAAAGCTGTCCTTCTGCTTTAAGGTGGTGGGACTTTGTTGATGGGTCTTGATTACTTTGAATCTGATATTCATCAGCAAAGAAAAGGAAAGCAATTTATTCGATTGCTCCTTATTATGGAGCCAAGGGAAGAGATAAAATAAAAAAAAGAGGAGCCCTAAAGTTGAGCTTTGTGGGACCCCAAATGATAGAGGAGCGCATATTCAGTGGCTAAAATGTTGACACAGTAGGATTGATCAGCCAGATAAGATCTAACCCAAACAGGACATGATATTAAGATACTGTGTTTTGAATGTCAAGAATCCATTGGTACCATTGTAATAGTGTTGCACTCTCACTCTTTTTAGACTGATGACATTTGTGTAACCTGTCAAAAGAATGCTAATCTCACTTGCCTGTTCTTTCACTCGTGGAAAACTTCACTGAAAGGAACTACAGGGAAAACACTCCAGATTGTCTCTGGTGTGTAATAGTTGTGAAAAGTAGACCGATAATTAATTGTTAATTAACTGTCTTTTGTAAAGTTATTACATGTGTTTTGTGTTGTCTGCACTACTTTGTTTGGCACTTGGTTGTGTTACTATTGGAAATATCTGATTTTAAGCAGGATGCTACATGGAAGTGACCAGTAGAGGGAGTCTAGCCGTAAAGCTGGTAAATCCTTTTGTGATGAGATCATAAAGTTGGTCAGACTCCTCCTGTCATGTCTCATCTCTCCTCTGCCCCATCCTTTATTGTCTGGTTGCGTTTTGATGTTGCTTTTGTTGTTGCTGTAACGCTTTACATCTCATTCATTTCTAATCAGTTGTAAACAACTTGGTATCCAAGCTTTTCCTTTCCTCAAAGGCACTGAAGTAATGAACTCTCAGCTGTGATCCCCTCTGCAACTAACAATATCATTTGCTCATTGGCAAGATCAGTGACTGTAGCTCTAATATGAGTTTTATCTCTGCTGTTCAAAGAAGAGAGAACATCAACGTTGCCATCTACACATATTTGCCTCCTTTGGCTCAACTCTTTCAATGCTTTGGTTCAAAGAGGTTTGCAGATGTTTGATCTCATTCCCAGAGGCGCCCGATTCAATGAGCCATGTGTACAGAGCAATATAGGCGTCTTGTTTTTTTGTTTTCACAAGACTCTCAGATCCACACTTATGGGATGGCTAGTCCAAAGCTCTTTCGTAGTAGACAGCAAAAATATTCAAAAATTCTCCTTTCTGCAAAACAAGAGATTAAAATTATACAGAAAAGACAACAGCCGTAGCCCAAGCTATAGTCACCACCTGACCTTGGCAACTATGAAGGTCCTGCTAACATGCACTGCTCAGGTGAAGGAATCTGTCAGCAAAACTATTTGTGGGCTAGTCAGGAATGACACCTAAATCCAGCAGAGAACGTGTGACAAGAGGTGTTCTTCATGTTATGATAACTGATCAGTGTCAGAGGAATATTTTTGTTTTAATCAGAATAGTACTATTTGTTGAAAGTCATCAACCAATCATGATGCAAATATGTCTTGTAATAATGGCCTAAAATTCTAGCAGAGAAATTCCTCTTAAATCATGACATTAACAAAATAGTTACCCTCTGGGGGAGTGGGCTTAGATTTATGTGAGCAGATGCAGGAATAAGTGGAGTCATGGGAAGTTCATTCTGTTCAACTTGGCAACGTCTCCTGAAGTTACTGTAAATATGGATAGGAAAGCCTGATGGAATTCAAAATCACAGCAAAAGCAGCTAAAAACTTTCCAGAAATGGTGAAGTGAAGTTGCGATTGTGACTGCGTTTGTAGAGGCTGCAGAATTGATTCATTGCTTTGTCTACAGTTGACACACCAAAGTCCATGTTTTAGTTTCGTCTCCCACTAGGAATCAGTCTTGATTTTCTGCTGACAGACCACAAAACTAGCCACAAGATTTGGAGGGGAAAACTGATACTCGTATACAATCTAGACTTTGAAGATAACAGTTAAAACGTTAAGTGACTCAGAGCCAGTGAAACAAAAACATATTTATTGCATCCAGACTGGACAATCAAGCAACTGTTTTTCTTAAAGGCAGGCTAAAGAGGAGCCCCTAAAGAGACATTGAAGAAAAGAATAAAAATAAATGAACTTTCTCGCACACATGAGATAGTATGTGGTGCTCACATATTATCTTGTGTGCACCAGACTTTATTTTGATATTTTTTTAATTAAAACATTATATGTAGTTTTCATATAAACAAATGTTTCACTTGGAACATTTAGTCCTTTACCTTACCCTTGCTGAAATGTTTGATGACAGATGGAAATATTTACTTCCTGAATTCAAAACTTACAAAAGGAAGTAGAGGTGTTAGACTAAAAGAGGTGAATGTCACATTTTTTTTTTTAAAAAAGAAGATTTTCCTCCCCATAACTTCTCAAATTTTGCACTAATTCATTGATAAATTGTCATGAACAGCTTTGCAATGTTCTTTACACCCAATCGATATTTTTTTTTGAGGGGCAAAGTCCTCCCCCCTCCCACCTTAAAAAATTGAGCAGTTTCCCTGAGTTTAAAGATGCTGAAACGTCTCCATATTATTGTAAAACTTTCCCAGAAGCTTCACCTTACTATGAAAACAGTGCAGCCAGGAAAACGACATTACTCTGATGTTAGTGTTATCACACACTACACCTTCATCTTTAGTTTCAAATCAAGCCTGCTTCTCCATTGCAAGTATCAGGTTGCTTTTAGGTGAGAGATTTTTAAATCATCCTTTGGAAAATAACTGAATACTACTGTTTGCAGAGAGTCAATAATGTAGGTTTATTAGCAGAATTATTTAATGAAATGAACTCAAGACATCAAGAACTTTATCTTTTGGTTTTGTGTTGTTGCAGTTCTTCTCTGCAAAAGATTCAATTGGAAAATATTTTACTACATAATTTTTATTAACTCTTCTTCTGTGCCCCTCAACTTTTTATTTTCGCATAACATTGGCTGTGCTGATATAAATGGCATATATTTTGGTCATTTTGTGCATAGGATAAATTGCAATTTTAAATTCTTTTGCTGTTCTGTTTTTGTTTTAACAGTTTTAATTGCATCTGAGTTATTATTATTATTTATTTTATTTTTTTTACATAGTCAGACTATTTTTTTTACATCTACTCTACCAAAAGCTACCAGTTCATCTATATTATCTATGGGAGGAAATAAGATTACTTTTTCTGATTTTTTTTTTTTCTAAAAATGAAAATACTTTTTTATAAATAACACCCACATTTGAGGGTTAAACATTTTTAAGAAAAGTTGCTTTGTATGACAAACACACAACTTAATAATATTAAATATTAATTACGATATTAATAATATTAAAATTTGTTGATACATAATGTTAGTGTGATATTTTAAAAAGCAGGGTTTTTTTTGTCTCCAAGCGACAAGTGGAGCATAACATGAAGGGACCCTCAGTAGTTAGATCAGACATTCCTCTAAGAACAAAATGTGGCAAGAGAAAAAACATGGCAGTGGCATTTTCGAATAAGTGAAAAATCAGATTGGAAGTATTCAAATAATCAGATTTTTTTGTACTTGAAACTTTCTTTGCATATAGTGTTTTTTTATGTTATGATATAAAAGAAAACAAAACCCAACTCTGACACATTAAAATCAGTGCAGGAAACTTGCGTTCTTTGCCCAGTTATTTGTCAGCCAGTGTGAAGTTCTGTAGCTGTATCAAGTTACTGCTTCACGCGACCAGAAGCAGCGTAGAGGATCTCCTCCCACATGTGTCTTTCAAGCCCTCGTCTCTCTTTGTTTGGTCAGCCTCTTTTATTGTTTGAGATTTATTAGGCAACCTCTGTGTTTTAGTGTGACGTCAGCAAGCAATGATTCTTTACAGAGACAGAGTTATAAGAATATTTTCTTCATTTTCGTTACTTAGACCATTACTGGTTGGTGTAACATTTTTATTTTTGCGTTGTTGAGAATATGTTTAAAGAAAACATTGTGAGTTGAAAACATACCAAAATGACATTGGTGTCTTTTGAACAGCACACTACACATTATACCGCATTTCTTGTTTTTCCCTTAGTAAATTAAATAATTATTTAAAAACTGCAATTTGGTCATAATTAAGTGAGGCCTGCAGTGTATTATAAGGATGTTTTAGCCACCTCCTGGATGAGTTGATGCCCTGTTGGAGTAATTTAGTTGGCCAGTCACTCATACTGCCAAATCCTTAGAAATATTTATTTTATTACTGGTAGATAAAACATATTGTGTTGCTTTTTGAGGCCTTTTCTTGCTGTCAGGTTGAATTGAATGGATTTTATTTATTCCCTTCAAAAATCATCTTTTGAAAACTGGCTTTGTTAAATCATGTCTGCAACTCTGAAACACCAAAAAAACAATGTTGTTCACAAAGTTTTGTTCCAATAGTCCAGCTTCAATCTCTCTGTTGTTATTGTCGGACCCCAAAGGCAAGAACGAATCTCTGAGTCAGACCCATTATAAATTTGGTTATTTTACTAAATTTAATTTCCACAATGCTGCAGATTATTTTGCTTAGCAGGAGGAGGCAAACACTTTTAAAGAATGTAAAGCTTTTGTGGCTCGACTGGAAGATTTTAAGAACCGCCTCCAGCTGTTTTTCACATCTATGTATGTATTTGAACATCGCCACATCAAAGCGCAGGTTTCTATGCATGTTTGTGTATTCACCTGCCACGTGTGTTTATGTATCGGGTGTGGTGCAAAGGTAGCGATGTACAGAGATACAGAGATGAGAGGGATTTTTTGTTCCTGCTTCCCATGTATTTCGCGTAGCATGCTGTGAGGGTTATACTATTGATTATTCAGAGCGTAAAAGGGTGACAGACTCTGTTTCTCAATTTTAAGCGACAATTTTGTAATCCTTGGCTACTCTGCTAAGGTTTTGTCTCATAGGACAAACAATAAGGGACTCTAAAAAGAAGGGGATTTTTTTATCCCCTTGAAAAAGTTGCTAGTTGCTTGGTGCCTACAATAAATTTGACACAATTAGGTCATATAATCTTTTCTCCTTACTCGTTGTTTGGAAAAAGACCAACCCCAATTCTATTCTTATTCCTTGTGTTGTAGTTTGAAAAAAATACCTCTCTGTTTCATCGTACTGTATAATCAAACAGGGTGGTCGGCAGCGCTCCTCCTGTGGGGCCTCAAAAAGCTAGATCCTGAGGAATGTGGCTCAGATCATCAAGGTCCCCCACAAACAGCGGGCGTCAGGCTCCATGCATCACATGATCTGTCAGAGGCGCTCTCTCCAAGTGCCTGTCGTCAAGGGAAACGGCTGACAATGGGGTGGTGGAAGGGTCCCCTCTCACACCATTTATGTTCGCAGCCAATGCTGTTGTCCGATGCTAACGCAGCCGTTCCCCCTTCCCACACACACGCGGACACGCACGCACACACACACACACACACACACACGCACACACCCACACACACACATTTCCCTGCACCCACCCAGAAGGATGTTTTTCTTCTTGGGGTTGTTTTCACTGCGAGTGTACTGGGAGAACTTCAGATTTAAAACATGCAAGGACAGAGTCATGTGATTAAAACTGATCCACGAATCATTTGTATGCTGCAACGTGGAAGGTTTCAACCAGCTCATTTTCTTTGCTCAGAGGATGTATGGAAAATGAAATAGTGTCTGATGTTCGGTTGAAAATGCACACCAAACTTGCTACAATTGGGCATAATGACCTAGAAAAGCGGCAGATGCAAAGCCATAGCTACAAACACAACATTTTAAGTAGTTTGGGAATTTTTTTTTTTTTTCCGTTGGTTTGAACTTTAAGAAAAAAGCTACAAAAAGGATAGTATAATTTCATTATTTTTGTGTGATTTTTGTTTATTCTTCTCAACAGGAAATTGTTTTAGTGGAAGGTAGCCGCGTGTTCGAGTCATGGAAAGCCCCTCCCCCTCCTGTCTTCATGGAGTTTTTCTTCTTTAATGTGACCAATGTAGAAGAGATCCTTAAAGGGGAAAAACCGGAAGTCAAGCAGATTGGACCCTACACCTACAGGTAAGTCAAAAAAGAAAAAAGAACTTTGGAACTTGAAATGTCTTTTTGCAGAGTGACATGCTTATTTTGCTCAAGCGATAAAATATCCTTTTTATTTTGTGGTAATAGGGAAAAAAAAATAAGTTATGTGGACCATTTTATAAAACAATTTGCAAAATTGTTTTATAAAGATGTTTAACAATAGCTAATGTTAAAAAAACAAACAAACAGAAAAACAAAAAACAACAGCCGTAATTATCGCTTTTGTGTGTTCCAAAAGCAAAAAGTAAAAAAAAAAATAATAATAAAATTAAAAAAAAATCAGATTTTTAATCCCAGAGTTCGAATCCCAGGTGTCGATCTGCATTAAAGTTAGAATTAAGGCTTTTGTCGAGTATATTCTATATCCTCTCCTATAGTTAGTATGCACTTCCTGGCATCAAGACAAATTAATATGCATTTATAAAGATGTAGTTGACCCCAACATGCAACTTCCTGCTGAGGTTATTTTAACATTGAGCTTTGGAGATCTGTTCCACCTTTTTTGTTATCCTCCTGAACATATATCTGGGTCACCTAATTTTTCATAACACAAAGGTACAGGGCGACTGTGTCACGTCACATTTTTAACCTGGGGAAACATAAGATGTGATGTTAGATTAAAATTCCCAAGAATCACTGAACAACTTTTTTTTTAAAAGAAAGTCAAACTAATTTCTGATGGTGATTTTTTTTTATTCCTAACTGAAAATTTTCCTTTTTTTCTCTCTAAATTAATATTGATGTATTTGATAAAGGGTTGATTTAATATTCCAAGTTTTAATTCAACAGAAAAGTAATCTTTTTTTTTTTTCTTAAATGACTGTTTGTACAGAGAGTACAGGTATAAGGACAATGTCACCATGTTGGACAATAATACAAAGGTGTCGGCGTACAATGCCAAAAGCTTTGTGTTTCTGAGGGATAAGTCTGTTGGTGACCCAGATGTCGATAACATCACCACTGTCAACATCCCCCTTTGGGTAAGTCCTTATTTAAAGGTTGGAGATAAGTGGAAATCCAACTGGGATTGTGTGCTCCCACTGCATTGCGCTGCTCACCACCAGCTTATCCTGCAAAATCGGTTGTATTTTCTCATATCTGTTCAAATCCTTGACTCCAGGCTGCAATGAACAAGGCCCAGGGATACAAGAGCTTTCTTTTGAACTTCATGATAACCAGCACCAAAAGTCATCCCTTCACCACTCGAACTGTTCAGGAATTACTTTGGGGTTATGAAGATGCTTTGTTGAACCGCATAGCCTCATCCGGTACTGATGTGGAGAGGGTTTTCGGCCTCATGTACAAGGTATGTACAGGTTTAGCAAAAAAAAAAAAAAAAGATAATAACAATAAAAGCTCTTCTGTATTTTAGCAATATTACAAAAGAGAGGTGACTTTTTTTTATAAACTTTCTCTTACCATCACACAGGAAAATGTAATTTTAATGAGCTCAATGTTTGTTTGGCACAGAAAAATGAAAGCAGCGACGGAGAATTTGTCTTCCACACAGGAACGCAGAACTACTTAGATTACGCACGCATCGAAACGTATAAAGGGGAAAGGTAACACTGATGCAGTCTCACACAAACACACCCAGGACACAACAGAATTGCTCTTCTCATTGTGGCAGCATGTTGGGGTAGATGTTACAGCGGTTCTGATTTGTTCCTTTTGTAAACTTTTGTTTATAATTTCTTTGGTTGAATTCTTACATGGTTGGTTGGACAATTATTCCCTCTGCTTTTGGCTGCAGTGCAGCTGGAAGAAGTTTTGCCTTTACTTTCTTACTTAGTGTTATGATGGGTAATCAGGGCAACTATTGGGAACAGCTGAAGAGCATCTGAAAAGCTCAATACCTGAATTACAACCTCAAATACCAGAGAGTGTGAAAAGTAGTCTTCCTGGATGCAGAGCAGGACCAATGAGTAGAGAGAGAAGATGAAGGTTCAAACCGTCTCATAACCCCGACCCCCAGCATCTCTCTGCCCGGCTTTATAGCAAGACTGAGACAGAAAAAGGAGTAACAAAAGCAAATGAGGAGGATTAGCAAGACAGCTGATGGCGTCATCCAGGGTGTGTTACTGTGGAATGTCGTCTCTGCTGCCCAGAAATTCACAAATTACTTTGAAGACACTGGGATGATATGAGCTGCGACATTTAATTTCTCTTTGGGATAAATAACGTATCTTTGAATTTGAATGGGTGTGTTGGGTAATCTCTGCCTTTCGCTTTTTTTTCTTGTTGGTCTTGCCTGCAACTCTTACTACAGAAAGCTGGACGGAACATCCTGCTACTCAAAAGGCTTTTAAATAGCCTTATCTTATCCAGATTTCTTATCCTTAAGTGCTATAATTACCCGTTCGCACTAGGGAAGCTGCGTTTTGAAGTGCTGTAGATTAAACCATTCTTGATCATTTCTAAAATGAGCACAGCAAACATGTTGATGTAGCAAATGTGGCTTTTGGAAAACATCCTGTGCTTTTTATTTTTTTCTGTGACCACTTTTTGTCTGTGAAAAATAAAATTGCTCGCTAAACCTGGCAACAATAGAGATAGTAGCTACAATACAGAAAACGATATATTTTTTAACTTCTTAAATTAAGTAATTAATTTTGAGCTATGTTCTGAATTTAACAAAAGCCTAAGTAATCTGTAAAGATGTAAATACAGGCTATATGAACAGTTGCGACTGGTTTGTTGGCAACAAAGAACAATGTTAATTTAATTTGTCTTATAGGATGCTCAAATACTGGTCAACTAATGAGAGCAACCGCATCCTTGGATCAGACGGAAGTGCTTTCCATCCCTTGCTAAACAAGAGCGAACGTCTTTATGTCTTCTCTCCAGACCTGTGCAGGTAAAGTTCAGGACCACACCACCCTCCTGCATGACCTTTCATGTGCTTTGAAATAAAGACTTTGGCAGGGTCTTTCCACGTTCACTTTCCATAGGGAGTGAAATACAGAAGCACTGTACCAGGAAGACTTTCTATGGAAAAGAAAGATAATTAGAAAACTTAAGTAAGTAATTGCAAATAGTGCATTAATAGAAAGTAGGGAGGAAAGATAGTAGGATGGTCATAATATTCGTCAGCAGTCAGTAGACACAGTTACAGCAAAGGATAATCCAAATCATTCTAATGGAAAGCTGTAAGCCTAGTTTTTGAAGTACACTGAGTGTTTAGCTTTGGCAGAAAAATAAGAGCTGGTACCACAGGAGATGGGTCTGATATCTAAAGTCGAAACAAAAAAAACTATTAGAATATATAGGAACCATCAGTAAACTTGCATTGCAGAGAAATTACACAATATCTTCCTTTGCATAGGGACTTCTATTCCATTAAAGGCCACATCTCTTCTAATGACCAGAAATGTGATCAACAGGAACAGATTAGGTTTGCACCCCGTTGCCTGACACATTAATGAGTTCAAATTATTGTTTGCGAGGAAATACCAATACGTCTTGTTCTTGGAACCGGTTTTGGATCCCATTTGCAGCATCCTGATCACATACAAATAAGTCAACAGCAAACCTCCTTTAATTTCTGGCATCCCATGCAGTGGCGGCGTTTCATATTTAATAAAAACCTAATATCAATCAAACACTATTTTTTTTTTGATGTGCTAGCCTGACATTTCCACAACAAATGTTTTGGTAGACAAACCTCTGTGTTCAAAGCTTGGTCTGTGAGAATAACATTTTACTTTTACAAGACCATTTGAGTTTGATTTCACCACTTTTAATCCTTGTTTGTTGCAAAACATATGCGCCTTGTGCTTCTCCGTGATGAGGCCCACATCTTCCTCTTTTTGTTTTGTGTGGAAAGAATCTGGTAGAGTAATAGAGCAAGCACCTTTTGCTCTGATTGGATGTGTGCCGAAGACCCCTCACCCAAATTTTCAAAACTCTTTCACACACTTACTTTTTCCCTATTGGTGTCATTGTGTCTGACTGTGCTTTAATGACCAAAGGGGAGGCTTCCCTCCTTGTTCCTGTTTTTTTTTTTTTTTGTTTTGTTTTGTTTGGGGGTTTTTTATTAATTTGAAGAGGAAACTTTTAGTCTACTTATGTTTTGACCCTTTACACACTTACTATGGCGTGACGCCTGGAGCTGAGTGGCTAAAACATGTGCTGAATGACATTTGAGACTCATGTGCTGGTTAAAAGAAAAGTGGCACTATTCCCAACTGCAAGCTCACAGGGTAGTGACCGTTTGCTCCAGAAACTGACAGCTGACCTGCAAAAGCTGCAAAGTTTTGACAAACTGCAGACAGGTGTTGTTGTTTAAATACCATTGTGTCTTCTATCTGAAGCTTATCTTCCCCTATAGCCACTAAGGGTTTTTAAAGACCCTTTTGGATTCCCCTGAATCAGAAATAACCAATTTAGAACTTTGTAAAGTGATGAAGTATGAATATTTGAAAAATAATCTATAATCCTTGAACTTTGTTCACATTGTGTCAAGTTACAACCAACTTCTCCAATTTTTTTTTTTTTTTTTTTTGCTACAACATAATTGTGAAGTGGAAAGAAACATTTTTAACATCTTTGACTATTAGCAATTTGAAGAGCAAACTGGGTTGTACAACAATATTCAATTTGAAGAAGTGAGGGAAGACTTGCGTAGCTGCAAACTTCCCAAGACAAGGTCCTTCACCGAAACTGACAGGCAAGGCAAGGAGAGGATTATTCAACAGGGCAGCTATTTTCCACACACTTAACAGATCTGGACTTCACAAGTCCTGTTTAAAGTTTGACACAAGCCATGTAGGTGGACACAAGAAGAATTTGCTTAATAAATTGACAAGTCGGCCGTCCTCCTGAACTCACAGCCACCCGGTGGAAACCTGGTTCATCTTCCAGCAGGACAACAATAAACATGGAATCAGCACTGCTTGTGAAGATACTGTAAGTGTTGTAATGGTGTAGTAAAAGTCCAGACCTAGATCCAATTGGAAATTTGATCTATCCAATTGAAAACTGGATCTAGGTCCAAGTTGAAAATCGATGTTTGGATATATTCTCCTAAGAATATGACTGAGCTGGAGCGAAGTTACCAAGAGGAATGGGCAAACATCCCTATGTTTACAAAGCTGGGACATGCATACCAACAAGACTGCTGCAATTACGGCAAAATGTAATCAACCGAAGCTTAAATGTTTGCTCAGCTGATCTAAGCTTTCTTCAGATTGGTGCTTGTTTCTCATTATGACTACAAGACAGAAATTCCCAGTCCAGTTCTGGAAAGCAGAAACGCTTTAGGTGCTTTCCTTGGCTTCTCTCCCAAAGGTCAAGGGAAAAGGTCTACATAGTGTTGTTGCACTACTGGTATGCTGTGTTTCCTCCCAGTCAGTTGGCAGACAGTGTATGGAGGGCTTTGTTCTCGCTGAGGATGGTCCAGATTCCCCTCACACCAGATAACTGCAGTTATTCACAGAAAAAGGGATGGGCCCCTCACAATAATGCGATTCTCCTGTGAACTGTTGTAAGATTTTTAACATAAAGAAACAGATCTGAAATACAGATGAAAAAAAAAAACCTAATAAGATCAAGTAAAGGTAAAATATGATTAATTTTATTAAGAAGCTCGGTCTTGGTTAAATGGCCCTGCTTTTTGCGTGTGGGCTCCGGCAAGTGGTGTTTTTATTTATGTTCCTACGTATTAAATAACTATTAAGCCATTTGAAGTAATGCATTCAAATATGTTAGAAATGTTAACTGAGACTCCAAAGGAAACTGACATTGATGCTTGAGGACAAGCCTCAGCTTGAGAATGCATGCAGGGTTTCATCCAAATGTACTTTTGGAGAGAATGATACAGTTTAGACATATCAGATCCAGCAGGAATCTCACTAAACTTCAACAAATTCTTCTATAAAAGTAGTTTTCTGGCATCACAACTATGTGTGGTGTTACATTGGTGGGTCAAGGCCTAAGTCGTATATGCTTTGTGGCTTTGTGAACAAGTTTTGGGAAGTGGATAGCTGCATTTGACTTTGTTCTTTGACAGAGAACGGGGAAAGAATTTCATTTTTGTGGGGATGTTCCAGTCAGAGGTTTTTTGTTTGTCTTTTGAGCTCCTATACTCATCCAACTCATTGAGGATGAAGACCTTTCTAAAAGTGAGTTTTGGGTAATTGAACCACTGAGTTTATTTTGTAGATTAAATTGTAAACAAGCCTTATCTTGCCATCCACATCACAATTCCCCACTGTTTTGTGCATAATTCCCCTCAAAACGCAAAGAAATGTGTGGTTGTAACTTGGCAAAAGGTGAAAAACACTCAAGCCGCTGTGTAGGATGTCATGTGAAAATACGTAGAATTGCTGGCCAATCATTGCTACACATCACATTTCAAGCCAGGTTTAATGTGCCTGTTCTGCACTTTTTTCTTTTTTTTCCCGGTGTGAAAGTACATCCATAAATCAAGGGCACCGTTGTTACTGACCCTTGTAACTTTGACCGACTCGTTTTGTGGGAGCGCACACTAATGTCGCACTGAGCTTCTTCTGTTTAGTCTGTGTGAATTACCAAAAAGCAACAATAGAAGCTGATAAGCTGAAAGCACTTTCTGAACAGGGCTTGGAGGAAGTAAAAGGAAAATTAGGGAGGATTTGATGCTGTTGAACTCGCTGCACAATCAGGTTTTAGGAAGTTATAGGAAGAGTTTGAATGCTCTAAAGATAATAAAGATTTTGTCCAATGATATTAAAAGTTTTCAACATGCCATATGAATACTATTAAACAAAAAATAAAAAATTTGAGAAATAGCTCACATACCCTATCAGAAACAAAATTCTCAGCTGAAAGAAAATTATTTCAAATCTAAACCTGCCAGGGGTTATGAATGAATTTTGGACCTCTAACTCAAAATACCAAAAGAACCTAATTGTTGTCATATTATGTTCAGGCTGAATGCCTTAGAAATCGACTTTCTGATTATGAAACAAGAGGATTTGAAATATCCTGATGTTTTATTACTTTATTTTCTTAAAGTAATAAAAAATAGACTTTAAAAACATTCTTTTCAGTTCTTGTGTTTGAAACTGCAGCTTCTTCTCTGCTCTCTAGGTCTATCTACATGGAGTTTGAGAAGGACGTTGAGGTGAAAGGACTCCCCGCCTACCGCTTCACACCTCCCCGCTCTGTTTTGGCCAGCAAGGAAGAGAACCCGGCCAACGAAGGTTTCTGCGTCACCCCTACAGAGTGCCTGGGAACTGGGGTCCTCAAAGTCAGCCCCTGTCGGCAAGGTAATTTCCACCCTGTGTGCCACATTTATCTTTAGTAGTGTTTGAACTCCTACATGAGACTGAAGAGCTTCTACTGTAGCATTTGTTTCTTCTTTTTTTTACTCTCCTTTTTGATTTTCCTTGCCAACAAAGGGGCTTAGGGCTTCAGTTATATCACCGGCAGTAAAATTAAGCCTGACAGACTCACGTGACGCAGCTCTCCAGCCCAGGCCACACCTCAGGCACCATCTGACCATGACTGGGCCTGCAGCATGTGGCAGTAAGCTCTGTCACTTGACTGTACCCTTGAATCTGATCAGGAATGACCTTACTGCCTTTGTTTCCGGACTCTTTAAAAAAAAAAAAAAAACCTCTAAGTTACTCATTTGTTGTCTTGTATTGGCGTTACAGAGCAGACTATTTAAAAGAACAACTTACTTCACAGCAAAAAAGAAAAAAAAAATCTGAATATTGTGTTCTCACATGGATAGAGATGAAATATTGCTGTCAATCCCCCCCAAGCAGTAAAAATGGTGAAACATTAGAAGACATGTTGAAAGTTTATGAAAGCCAATAGCCAATGCTTTTGGCTGAGGTCAAGAGTTTTGTTTAGCCACCAACAAAAAGGAGTCTTGGAGTGGGAGTGGAGGATTAAGGTCACCCTGTGGCTGTGCTGATTTAAAAAAAAGGAAAGAAAAAAAAGAAAAAGAAAGTGAGTGCCGTGCTTGCTCTACAGTGACCTTGCAAGTTGTCACGTGAAGACTGCTCTCAGGTGACTGCGGGTGGGCCGATGTTTTTGTCCAGCATCCACTGCCAAACACAAGAGAAGGAAATCTGTCACCTATGCCCCACTTTGTCATCACCTCGCCCTCTTCCCCCAGTTATTGTTGTCAGCAAACACGAGCGGTGCGCAGACTGTGAAATGTATTCATTTTGCTCAGAATTACGTCTGAGCAAAAGTAATGCAGTAATTACCTTTACGCCATGTTATCTAGTACAGGACCCCGCTGACAATAAGAGGAAAGGATTTCTTTATCTAGACAGCCTTTAATTAGTTATACAAGTTGATTTATTGCCCCTTTGTGTACTGCTTTTTTTTTATCTTGGGCATTAACTTTTGAGGACAGAAGGCCAAGTTACATTTTGATCGAATCAAGCGTTAAAGAAGTAAGGAAATAAAACAGTGTTTGCAGTTATCAAGCTGTGTGTGTATGTGTGTGTGTGCATGTGCGTGTGTGTGTGCGTGTGTGTGTGTATGTCTGTGTGTGTTTGTGTCTGTGTGCCTTCAGTTTTCCTGACCTCAGTGTGTGTGTAGACACATAAACATAAAGAACAATATCAGCTTGGAGAGCATTCATATGACTTACGATTAACAAAAGACAATCTGATACAGCTCAGATTTACAAATAAACAGCCATCATTAAGTCCATTTCTGTCTTAGCTTAGCATATACACTCACTTGCCAGTTTATTAAGTACACCTGTTCAATTGCAAACAGAACGGGGAAGAATGATGCGACTTCGAACGTGGTACTGTTGTCCGTACCAGACAGGCTGGTCTGAGTATTTCAACAGTTGCTGATTTTCTGGAATTTTTGTGTATCGTTCAAGAAAAACGAGCCAAAAAAAAAAAGAGAGAGAAATGATCCGCTGATAGCTCCTTGTTGACGAAAGGGGAGAATGGGAACACTTGTTTGAGATCATGGAAAGGCAACAGTAGGTCAAATAATTCATTAGAATTAGACAATACCAGGTTGGAAAAAGTGTTTCCTGGTGCTATGAATCTTGAATTCAGCTTCATGATTCAGGTAGTGGGGAAGGTCATAATTGAGTGAAAACAACATGAAAGCATGGATCTGTTCTGCCTCCTATCTTAGACTGACGGTGGCGGCATTTTGGTGTGGGGATTATTTTCTTGGAACATATTGTTTTTTTGGGGGGTTTTTTGCACCGAACGAGGATTGTTTAAACATCTCAGCCTACCAGAGTATTGTTGCTGAACATATCCACTCCTTTATGGCCACATTGCACATATCCTATGATGGCTACCTCCAGCAAGACGATGTATTAGAATTTGCAATGTAGACCTGACATATTGGCCAGTGAATGTCTTTTTGGATACCCTGTATTTAATCAGTGAGTTGGCCAAAAAGCATTGTGGTGAAAATACTCCTAAATTGTCAAAAGCAATCATTTTTCCTCTTGTAGGTGCCCCCGTTGTTGCCTCTTTTCCTCATTTCTACCTGGGAGAAGATAAATATATAGAAGCGATTGGAGGAATGTCTCCTCAAAGGCATCATCACCAAACGTTTTTAGACCTCAACCCGGTAAGCTACCAGAACGCACCGCTGTCTTCTATTTATACCAAAAAGATGTATTGCTACGCCACCTACTGGCTCAAAAGCAGTAGTGCAACCATTGTATGAACCATCAGAGGAAATACCATAAAGCATTTTTTCCCCCTCTTGACATAATTAGAGTCATGCAAACAGGTTGCAGGTTGGAATATCATTGAAAATCAATTTATTTCACTAATTCAGTTCAATAAGTGCAAGATATATATTGCATTTTCCATACACAAATTTATTTCAAGCATTTATTTCTGTTCATTTTGGTGATTGTGGCTTAGAGAAAATGAAACACCAAAGCTCAGATTTTCAGAAAAATTACAGTATTGCATAAGACAAATCAAAGTGACTTTTAATGGATCAATTTCATACTGAAAAGCAGGTTTCTTTACTTTCTTTATACGCTCTTACGTAACAGTCTAATTTTATAAAAAAGATGAATATTAGGATTTCAGTAGCTATAAACTTTTGTAATCTAGATTAACACACGAAAAAAAGTTCAGTCAATGACTGTGTGCAAATGACTCCAAATAATATACAATTTAAAAAGCAGCTTTTTGAACTTATTCACCAAAATACATTCACTTATATGCGATCAAATTTATTCAGGTTCACCTACGCATTTTATCTAACATAATAATAGTAATAATAAATATTTGGAGGATTTTTTTTTTTTTGCCGACAGACAACTGGAGTGGTTGTGCGTGCAAGCAAAAGAGCTCAGGTTAACATCTTGATCAACAGAATCTTTGGATACCCGTGAGTATCTGCATCCCAGTCTAGACTAAACGCCGCAGTCTTTTTGCACCTATATATTATTTATGTGAATCTTTACCTTCTTTTAATTTTTTCTTTCAACAGAGACACTAAATCATTGAAAGAAACAATCTTCCCTGTTATGTTCCTCAATGAGGTGAGAAATGGCAGATACACACACACGCACGCACACACACACGCACACACACACACACACAGTTTGATCAAGTGTTTTTGTGTAGATTTTCTACTCTCACGGACCAAATCAACAAATTTTAATTTAAACAGTGACTCTTTTTTTTTTATCAGAATATGTGATATCATTAACTAGTTTATTTATACCATTAACTAGATACGTTCAGTACCCTTAACCTAGCTAAGGGTAAGAGCTCCCATCACAAATTAAACAGTGAATTTAATACAACAAAATTACATAATTTGTCCTTATCTGACTTGATGAAAACAGGTCGCAGCTGCTATCATAGATTATTTTTGCCATATTCCTTTTTTTGTCATTTAGCCACTCCTTAACTCTACTTCTTTACTCTCAGAGTGTGGAGATCGATGATGCCTCAGCAGCGAAGGTGAACAAGCTGCTCATGATTGTCAATGTGGGCTCCAACTTCCCACTCATTATTATGGGACTAGGCGGGATAATGCTTATTGTCTTCATCGTCCTCCTGATCAGGGCCCATCAACAGAAGGTAAAACACATCCTTCTCGACCCAGGCATCTTTCTAACACCTCGCAGTTTGCTTGATCCTAAAAAGTAATTTGTGTTAATCCTTGTTAATTCAATTTTTAACCCCTCACCAATGTCACTATGCATGTATTTATCACCATTTATCTCTGTGCAGAAAAGAGTTAAGCGCATTGTGTTTACCAAGGCTGCCTATGCTGTAAGTCTTGCTGCATTGTTTCAATCCATTCATTCCTCTGTTGTATTACTTAATGCCTAAATGCATGACACACAGTTCTAGTGAGAAGTTTACTTGTGCTCACTGTGGGGATGAATTTTGAGGTTTAAATTATTTATTCAACCATTCACTTATCTCCAGCAGGACTGGCAAGAAGTGCAACATCAGTAAGCTTCAGAAACAAGAGTTGGCTGCACAATTTTGAATTATTTTGTGGATTTTTAATAATCCGCAGAGGTAAAAATTATAAATACAGCCTCAAATAAATACACGACATAACTATGTGAAACATCTTTTAGCGAGATTTACTTGGGCCAGACAGTTTTTAAGCTTTCCTGATATTTCTGGCTGGATACTAGACCACTCATCTTGGCAGATTTTGTGAATATCCCAAAGTTGCAACCTTTAATATCTGAAAAGAAAATAGGGATTTTCTTTAAAGCTTACTGCTTGTTACTAAGCAAAACTATTGAAATGAAATCTAACAATTGTGCTAATGAGAGTGGTTGAATAACTAACTAGACTATAGCAACACCTCAAGCACATTTTAGATGAGGTGGCAAGAGGTGGGTCAGTTATAATCTTGGAGTAAAATACCAAAACTTGAATTCAGAGTACAGGTTCAGGTGTTTTATTTTGTTGTTAACATCTGTTACAACAGAAGGGTTAATAACTAATTAATAATTGGCGTACACGAGGACATAACATTTACATAATAATAAATAGATCAACATCCACATCCACTATCTATATACTCTCTTACACAGAGACACATAGGAGATACAATCATGGATGAAGAATTTAGAGAGATTATTCAATCTTTCATGTGTATTTTTTGACTATGGGAGGAAGCAGAACAAACCCTTGGTCCATGAAGCAGGGAGAACATTCTTCATGCACCATATTGATGAAATCTAGAAGAAAAAAAAAAAATAAATTACTAGCATAAATAAAGATGTAATTATAATTACATTTTTGCCCATGATGAGTGATTAAAAACTTCTCTCTGGAAATGCATTTCATTTTTTCAGCACACAGTAAAGACCACCGTCACTCCCGGTTTTAACACTTTTAACACAGCTTGGTTATGCTGGAGCGTTACAAGAAATGTTAAATCCTTATCAGTGCAAAAGACAACACCAGACCTTTTAGTCAAAGACACAAAACATAAAATCGAAACTGAAGATATATGTTTTTTTTTTCTTTTCATCAATAATGCAGACCACGAATGAAGAGGACACCTCCTATTCACCAGTCAACACTAAGGAGAAGGACGATAGCCAAAATGGAAACTACATTGGCATGACGACTAAAACAGAGCAATAAACCTGGGAAAGAAGGACAGGATGGAGCTGCGAGACAGGGCGGTGTGGCATCCTTTTTCATTTTAAGCACAATGTATTAAATTTCCTTGGTTAAGCACATGCCACCTACAGTCCAGGTGTAGCCACCGGGATCCTAAAAGCTTTCCCTTTTTAGGTTATGTGCCACCAATCTGTTTTTAACTGGCTGGATTCTTGTCTCAGTCAGAGCTCAGTGCTGTCAGATTATGACGTGCTCCTAAGCCAGGCACCAAGTGTTATTTAGGGAAGCAGCTCATTGGTATCTGTAAATGTAGTATTTGTAAACCAGAGTCGTCGCTCTCAGGGGGTCTCCTGCCAAGCTGCTGTCAAACATTATTGAGAGACACAAAACTGCAAGCAATCTCTGTTTTTCTAAAGACATTTCAATCAGTTCAGTGTCATTTTGTCCAATTTCCCTTTGATTCACTCAGTGTTGCAAAAACATTTATTATTTTATATGTATATGTAGTCAATTTAGGACTACCTACATATAGTCATGATGTGAAGTGAGTTTCTTGTATATACTGGGGGAGTTGAACAACTTTTTGTTGTTGTTAGCATGTGACCGGGACAAAACTCAAACAAAACAAAGTGTATTTGGATTGTTCAAATTTTGTAAAGTTAGGCATTTCATGCAGTTTTTACTGTAAATGTTTATGTAGAAATATTTGAGTATAGAACATTTCAAGCCCTTAAAGTGATAACTCAGGATTTTTGCGGAAAAAGTTTTGCTTGAAGGTTTTCGCTAACATCTAATCTGCAGTAGATAAGTATCCTAATGTATTTATTTAAAGTGAATCCAGGTTAATTAATACAAGAAGCGAAAGGTGACGGCAAGCCCAAAAAAACTCCCTTCACTCCCTAACAGTATTTTGAGAACTCTTAAACGGTTTTATATTTTACATCAGACATTTATTTACAGAAAACTATATGATTAGTTTGACAAGAAGTCAACATAGGAATGGCACATTTGAAGCTTTTCAAGTCAAAGTAGCTGCATAATAGAAAAGTCAAGCAGATTCTCTGTACATTTTTTTGCATTTAGGGAGATCACTGTTACTTGTACACCTCATCCTCTATTGCAGGGGTCACCAACCTTTTGCAGCCTGGGAGCTACTTCACGGGTCCAGAGCAACACGAAGGGCTACTTTCCTTGGCTCACCCTTTATAACAATAATACATGCCGTCTAATCATATTAATGTTAGGGAGTATTCACAATAGTTATCAGTAATTATTACCATGGCAGCTATGGCTAATTTATTATGTGATCAGAAGTTCTTAGTTCAGTTTTAAGTTTGATTCCCTGTCTTAGCTTTTCTGTGTGATTCTAAAATTCCCACAAGTGACTGACAGTCCGGATTATTGCAGCTGTTGGACGCACTGTGAGATTTTCCTTTAAATAAAAAAAGAAAAGTTATTGTATATTTTTATCCAACTCTCTTTACTATTAACAAATTGTGCAGAGACATCTGCTGGCTTCTGCTGGCTGACACCAGATGTCGAGAAAAAAATGTCCGACAGATTGTAAGGTAGCACAAAACGATCCCTGCACCTGACCTGTAAGAGCGCATCATGTGCGCATCGCACAAAACCAGCGCAAACTTAAACCACTAAAGCAGCGAAGCCTTTTTTTTTTAACACAAACGACGCTAAATACAAATAAAGACATGGAAGCGAAGCTGACCTGTGATCCACGGAAAGAGGAGGATGTTGATCCCCGGTTCTGGTGTCAGAGGAGGAGAAGGTGAAGCAACAATGTTTGTTCAGTTTTTACTCTTTTAGGAAACGTTTCAACTAGATTAAATTGTTTAACCCGCAGTCTTAGCGTGACCCTAAGCAGGAGCGGCAGATGTCAGCTAACGGGTGACCCGTTAACTCTCCAGTTCGGGAAACATCAAAGTAGCTCAGAACCGGCGACCCGTCAGAACCGAACACGGTAAAAAGCTCAACCGGCATCCGAACCGCTCCTAGAACTACGGGAGGTTCAAACTGCGCTCATTCAGTTTTAGCTTACAGAAAAAGCGCCAAACCGCCAAATAAACAAAAGCAAACGGACCAATAAGATTTAAGCTTTGGGTGCCCTTTGACCCCCACAGACTCAGATGTGCGCCACGTACAAGATGTTTTGACACTTAATATATATTTTTTTTTCTCCACAATTTTGTTAATTGCAAAGAGGGTTCGATAATTAAAATTTCAGAAATTCTTCTTTTTTTTGTTTTACTTCAAGTAAAAAAAAACACATTAGTGCTGCTCTCTGCTCTAAGGTCGGCAGAGAGGTAGCAGCATGTCTGCAGTCGCTGCTGCCCTCCGGTGACATTTATGCATAAAAATTTACATTTAAATGTTTTTAATAATTAGCTTGTTTAAATTCTGAATATAAACAAATTTTACTACTTCAATGTAAATATATTAAATTAAATAATTTATTTGGCAATGCACCCTAATGACAATGGCTAGTTTTAGAACTTGCCCCGCGGGCAACTAACAAGAGGCCTGCGGGCGACAGGGGGCCCGCGGGCACCGCGTTGGTGGCCCCTGCTCTAGTGTCACTAAACTGGATTCATATTAAATGGAGACGCCAGGAAGTATCTACTGCAGAAGCAGAACTCCTCCTCAAACATCCTGAACCATCCCTTTCATCAGGAAGTTTTGATATACGCTGTTCAACTGCCTTTACTAACCAGCACGTTATTCAGAAAATTATTTTAACTGCTGTAGTTGTGCCTTTATAAAGATCAGGACTGTTGTGTGTCTTCTATTGTATTTGTTCTCTATAAATGGAGTATTATGCCATACGGAGTTGTCTTTTTCCTCCAGCTTCAAGCAAAAGCAGAACATAAGACTCATGGAAATGTCTTTTTTTTTTTCTTGTAATCAAATTAGAGACACAAGGCTGTTTTTATTTGATGTGAATTTTGATGCAATCTTGAAAATGCTGTGGAATGATTCAAGTGAAACTGTGATGAGCCCCAGCTGTGATGACTGCTCCTAAAACATGTCAGGAGGGATCTTAGAAGGAGTTCCCTATGCACATAAATGAAAAATCATGATGTACATATCAGACAGCAGTCTTCATTTTACTTTCTTTTAAAGGATAGATCAAACCAGTTACAGACAACTGAAAAAGTTAAATGGAGCTC
Source organism: Poecilia latipinna (assembly GCF_001443285.1). Taxonomy (NCBI): domain Eukaryota; kingdom Metazoa; phylum Chordata; class Actinopteri; order Cyprinodontiformes; family Poeciliidae; genus Poecilia; species Poecilia latipinna. Next base: position 243,098 of record NW_015113657.1, on the reverse strand, counting down.
CAATGCTGTTGCAGTTTTTATTTCATGTGAGCAGTGCATATCTGGAGAGACATGATAGAAATGTTGTTGCTTTTGTAATGGAAAAATAAGCAGTATTATAAAATGGAAATCTGTCAGAAGTCTGAAAGAGGGTAAATTATTTTTTTTTTGTTACACTTACAAAACCAAAACACTGACAATGTAGATACTAGTCTGGGATTCTCTGTACCAAATTTTGATCATGTTCTGTTCTGTGAAATTATTGTTACTACTAGAACCACATATTGCTCTGATTGTAATCATTTGAAATGTTGACTTGTTAGCAATGTTTTTACTGTGTTCACAACAATAAAGCATAGTTTCAGTAGATGAGTCTCATTACGTCGCACCATTCACCGTTTGCCTCTCAGTTTGGTCATTTTAAAGTTACAAAGATGAAGAGTCTGTAGCTTACCGGATTTGAAGGGAAATACTGAGAGACAGGTTGCATGGATTTGATGGATTGATGCATAGCTGGATCAACGGATGGACAGATAGACGAACGAATGGAAACATAGCCCTTTTGTATAGCAAAGACTTAAAAGCTGTGAGATCGATCGCAAAATCGGGACACAGATAGATTACTTTCGTTTGGGTATTGCCCACTTCCTCCGTGCTGAACAGCATTCACAAGTTGTACAACTGAATAAAGATTAAATGTTTCTTTAAACTATAATGGATAAAAAGTTAAAGAAGACTGTGAGTGCAAATCACTTTACAGAAAAATACTTGCAGCTGCTTGCAACATTAATAAACAAAGCAACAGTTTGAGGGCTGCTGTATGAGTAAATCTATCTCTGACAACATTGCAAGACAAGTTCAGAGTATTGGCTTTGTTTGTATTTTATAATGATATTCTATATTTTAGGAATAAGCAACAGAGATGTTCAGTGTCTCAAAGGCAAAAACATTATGATGAATATCACAATGACAATTACTAACTCATAAATAAGAGATTGTAAATTGCACACAACACAACTATTACTTTTATTAAGAAATAGTTTGCAATATCTACATAACTCACAGGATTTTGATGACTAGTGCCAGCAGACAGTGGACTTTTCTATAAGTATATTGACATTTTATATTACTGTGTTGTCATTAAGTCGTATTAAATTACTCTCTATAATTTATTTTCATTATTATTCCCTATTTTATGTGAATTTGAGCGCTTCCGTATTCTGTTTTATTCTATTCTAGTTTGTTGTCGACTCATTTTTAAGGTAGTAGCAATCTGAATTATGACCACAAGATGGCAGTACTTCCCCACATTGTAGAGTGACTACTGGCTGAAGAACAAGGCGAAGAAGAGTGCTTGCAGTGACAGTCGTCAACATGGCGTTCAGTTTTGGCGGTGCCGCGACTAACACAGGGCCAGGTATGAGCAATATTTACTAAGGTTTTTAGTTTTTTGTTAAACTCAGGATATGTCACATGTGTGTTACGAACGCGGGTTGCCGTGAAATTAATTTAGAACATGTTCATATAACTGATTGGCTGAACGTTGTAGCTAACTTACCGCTAACCCTCGACGTCTCTAGCAGTGCGGTAACCAAGCTAACGATAAACTCACTGGATTTTTCTTGTGGCCTTTACACATATGGCTTGGAAAAAGTATAATTTGTAGTAAAGACATGTATTGACTTCTATTGCTGCTTGAGAAGATTTAGAACCCGTCTTCATTTGCTGCGTACTAGCCATGCCTCTCTTGAGTTTGTTCTCTCTTTAACACAAGGTAATTGTAACTGAACTCTATGTGTTCTTCTGAAGGGACGTCCGGGTTTTCATTTGGTCAGTTTGGTTCCAAAACCACAGCTTCAACAACGTTTGGTTTTAACCCGACAGCGACCACTACCACCGCTTCTTCAGGCTTTGGCAGTAAGTCCTCACAGCTCCTGAATTGTCTACAAAAACCTCCACACTTAATCTCATAAGTAATTGGGGTTTAAGTGTGGACAAGATGGCCATCCACCATCTTGTTCACTACATATATTGTGGCAAATAGGAGTTTTTAAGGTTTTCTTCACTCCTCAATAAAGGCCTTTACACAACAACTGTATTTGATACTGAGATAAGAAGTACACACTGGTGGACTTTATAGCTTACTTCTAAAGCAAATTACTATTACTGGATTGTGAAGTAGAATGGCCGAATACAAAAACTTTTCAGGTTTTTCAGTTGAACAATTATACTCTGTGTTTGTCCATGACATAATCCTAATACAACACATTAAATCTTACACTCTTAACGTGATAAAATTTGATATGAGTTCATGAATCTTTGTCTTATTATTTTGTATTTACATCTGTGTGTCATTTTAAACACCGACTTGTTTGAATTTGTCAGCTCTGACGGCTCCTGCTTTTGGCGCAGCCACGACTACAGCTACACCAGCCACGGGATTTAGCTTTGGTGCCTCCAACACAGGTGAGACGAAGGTCCTATTTCAAGCCTCAAATGTGTCTGTTGTTTCTTTAGATGGCCCTCCTTCTAGGCATATGGAGGTTGTTAATAATACAGAGTCATTTTGAGCTCTGGCGTTGACATTTATCTCCTTCATGTTACTCTCTCTTTCTTCGCTGCCTGCCTGCTTTGGCTGCAGGATTTGGGGGGCTTGGAGCTGGAAGCAACACGGCTGGTGGGTTCAGCTTTGGGGGTTTTGGTTTAAATGCAAACCCAGCAGTCAGCTTTAGTGCAGGTTGCTTCGGTACAGCAACCACAACTGGCTCTGTTTTCAATTTTGGTAATAGCCTGGCTAGCACAGGTAGAGGACCTTTGTGATTCAGTTCATTTTGTGCCTGTCAATCATGGATTATTGTTTAGTTTTTCCACCTCAGTGCGGTGCAGTGATATATATTTTTTTTTCTTTCATCTCACTTGGTGATTGTAAGTCACAACATTTGCATGAAAACTTTTGAGTTCTTCACCCATGCCTGTTGATGCCCATGAGGAATGTGTTTTTATGGAGGAAAAAATATAGCTGGAAATCATTTGTCAAATTCTTCTCCAATTATTGTGAAAGTTTTGTCATGATTGTTCTTCTCTGCTACCCATCAAACATGCTGTGTTTTTTTTTTATTATTATTTTCTTGCTCTCTTGCTTTCCTTTCACCCTCTTTTTGTCATTCCTTTCATCTAACTTGTCCTCATTCCCGTTGCTTCACAGGTACGTTTGGTGGCTTTGGGACAGCTACAACAACTGCTGCCGCACCAGGATCCACTTTCAACTTTGCCCCCTCCAACACAACAGGTCAGTAACGGAGCTCAAAACATCCAGCTTTACATTTTCTGAAATTTAAATTTGGAATCATGGCAATGGACAGTAAATCTAAGTTGTTTCTACAACGCCTTATATTACGTGGTCACTGCAGAGTCAGTCAAAAGTAATGGAGCGGTCCCATTGAGCAGTACACCTGACTTCACTGTTCAGGCTACACGCAGACTTCATTCAGACATGATTGGGTGGTGTGATGCTGTGGGCCTGTTTCTCTTCTGAAGGCCCTGGTTAAACTGGAAGGCATCATGACCTCTTAAAGAATACAGGGAAATGTTAAATATAAACCATATAGCGTTTAAAATTTGGTCAGGGTAATGATGTAAAATATTTAGCTGTCTCTATACAAAAACGTTGCACTCGTCTTAAAATTAGAGGAGCCAATGCTCCTGTAATTGTGTATCGCTCTCTCTGAACCAGCCTTGTGAAATTATATCAGAGAAGACTATGTTGTCCATCACCAATCATTCCTAGACTCTCAATCCGATGAATTACACTAACCTGCCACTAGATGTCACCCTTTGTCTCCCAGAGCATGGGACCAAAGCCTGACTGATCTAGCGATCCTCCTGCAAAGCCAACATATTTTCTAAACACTCCCGACCTTAAAGATGGTTTTCTTGTAGGTGATCATTTTCTTAATATTGTTTTTCAGGGGGCTTGTTTGGTAACACGCAGAACAAAGGGTTTGGATTCCCATCTGGACTCGGAACTGGTGCCACTACTGGAGCGACGGGCTTTGGAACTGGATTAGGAACAGCTGGCCTCGGTTTTGGAAGTTTTAACATCCAGCCGACACAACAGCAACAAGGTCAATAAAAAAGATAAATAGGTTTTTGAGAATATCTGTGCAAATGCAGATATTTATAGCTGCACCTTAACCGTTGCTTTTTTCAAAATGTTTGGTTTTTTGTAAGAAATAAAATGACTGTATTAGAATTTTTATTTATTTATTTTTACATGTTATTAACTAGATTGCACATAAATCTCAGCATGACTGTGTGTTTGACTCCCCGTTTCTTTTACTATTCCTGCTACAGGAGGCTTGTTTGGCCAGCCGGCCCATCAGCAGGGTCAAGCTCAGCCAACCCAGCTTTACCAGCAAGTGACCGCTCTGTCAGCCCCAACTCTGCTGGGAGACGAACGGGACTCCATACTTGCCAAGTGGAACCAGTTGCAGGCCTACTGGGGAACAGGGAAGGGCTACTATGTTAACAACAACCTGCCAGTGGACTTTACTCAGGAGAACCCTTTCTGCAGGTTCAAGGTAAACTAGGGATAATTGGTTCACTCATTTTCCACTCCTTACTAATCATACGCAGTTTGGAAAAATCAAAAATGTGTTTTACAGGTTCAGATGAGTAAAAGGAAATATCCAGAGGCAGAATATGTTCATGTTTTCGTGTGTTTCATTGACCATTTTTGTCTAATACTGTATTAAAAAATGTTTGCCTAGCTGCCCTAGGATCCTGTATTAATCTTTGGTCTTTTTGCAGGCAGTGGGGTATAGCTGTGTCCCAGTAAGCAAGGACGAAGATGGTTTAGTGGTGTTGGTTCTGAATAAAAAGGAACCTGACGTCCGTGCTCAGCAGCAGCAGCTGGTCGAGTCGCTGCACAAGGTTCTGGGAAGCAACCAGATTCTGACCGTCAACGTAGAGGGTGTTAAAGCTCTGCCCAACGATCAGTAAGTTTCTCTAACTTTACCTGGTTTCCTAAATCCTGAAGACTATGAAGCCACCCTGAACAATTACCTCCTGCTTCATCTGTTCTGCAGGACAGAAGTGATCATTTATTTGGTGGAGCGTTCCCCCAACGGCACCTCCAAGAGGATCCCAGCTTCCACACTCTTCGCCTACCTGGAGCAGTCCGGCATCAAGGCTCAGCTCACCCAGATTGGAGTGGTCATGTCAGTAACACGCACAGAGCTGTCCCCAGCACACCTGAAGCAGCTGCTGCAAAACGCTCCTGCAGGTAAATGTGTGCACATATGTTTGGTCGTTTTGTTGCTAAAATCAGCTAACGGCGTTACCTCCTCTTTGCCGTCACCAGGTGTGGATCCCATCATTTGGGAACAAGCTAAGGTGGACAACCCTGACCCAGAGAAGTAAGTTGGAATGTGTTTTTATTATTTAGTTTTTTTTTTTTTTTTCTTGCTTCTATCCAAAGAGCTCATAAATGGTCCTAGGTTTCGTCCGTGAACTGCCTTCCATAAATGTTCAGGTTAATCCCCGTACCCATGGTGGGTTTCAAGGAGCTGCTCCGCAGATTGCAGATCCAGGAGCAGATGACCAAGCAACACCAGACCAGAGTGGATGTAAGTAAAAATATCTCTTGCTTTTCGTTTCTACATTTAGCAAATGTTTAGAAGAAAAGGCAAGAAAATGGACAAAAAGCCACCTGGTTATCAGAAAAGGAATTCTGAGGCAGACTTCTGGTGTCAAGGCCGGTCCGCAGATGTCCAGTCAATCCTCACTGCCAGCTGCTGGTTTTCATCATGAAATATTAGAAATACCAGAGCAGTCAGCGGGAGGAAGAGTGTTTCAGAAAATGTTTCCTTATTGAAGACTTCAATTGAAAGCCTTGGATAACCTTGGGTCCTTGTGTTTGTAACTCCAGTGTGGTTTAATTTGGATGCGACTTTAGGGAAAGAACTACAAAGTTGGGTTTAGTTACAGAAGATTTGGATTTTTACTTTAGAAACCTAATTTGAAGTGGAAAAACATTCAGAAAGCACCTGCATAGACAGGATTAGAACATGAGAACTTTTATAGCCAAATTTAGGGAGTTTTCCATAACAAACATCTTTCCAAGAGTTTTTCTATTTCTCGTTAATGCAACAAGCCGAAAGGAGAGAAGGCCAAAATGGGGGATGGAGGCAGGGAGGTGGTAAAGTCTAAAGGTAAAAAAAAAAAAAAAAAACATCTAATGAGACATCTTTGTTTGCTGCCTTTTGTGCACTTACTTTCAGATCATCTCCAACGACATCAGTGAGCTGCAGAAGAACCAGGCGACAACTGTAGCCAAGATCGCTCAATACAAGAGGAAGCTGATGGATCTGTCTCACAGAGTGCTGCAGGTAGCTTCTGCATTCAGTTTAACTAAAAGATGAATGCGTTTCATTTGTCTCATTAACAAAAACATAAAACTGCCAATGACACAGACGCAACTTTTAAGCAGCCCCTCTCCCCCCACTTTACTGACCCCATATTCTGTCAGGGAGATTTCAGATCCCTTCTTTCTCCCACAAGTAGCAAAAACCGCATCGATCAGCATGTGTAAATTACATCAAGTTGGAATGTCCTGGCGCCGTCCGCTTCTCTCCCGGCTCTATAAATTCATCTTCAATAATTCTGGCATATTTTTCCTGGAAGGTACTGATAAAGCAGGAGATTCAGAGAAAAAGCGGCTACGCCATCCAAGTGGATGAGGAGCATCTGAGGGTGCAGCTGGACACCATTCAGTCAGAACTCAATGCACCCACACAGTTCAAGGCAAGTGTGTCCTGTCCAATAAGAAGCATTTTATTTTTTCCTTATTTTTTCAGGTGTTTCATTTTAAGTAGACTTATAATATTGTCAAATTTGTAGGTTTTACAATTACTTATTTGTATCTCTTTAATGTATTTCTAATATTCTATAAAATCTTAAGTGAACATCTGAAACAGCTCATTTCTTTATCTGAATAATCGATAGAATAATATTGTTAGTTCCAGCCTTACAACCGTGAATCGAAAGCAGTGTGTTAGTCTTTCTTACTCAGGGATCAAACTCCTGATGTAATTTATACACACGTTTTACTCCATGTGTAATTTGTGTTTGTTTTTAATCCTATCCAGGGTCGGTTGAATGAGCTGATGTCTCAAATTCGAATGCAGAACCACTTTGGAGCCGTGAGATCCGAAGAGCGCTACAACGTCGACGCAGACCTCCTCCGAGAAATCAAACAAGTAGGATATCTTTTTGCCCGTTTATAAATCTAAGGCTTTTATTTATCAGATTGGTTACTCAGAAATGTATTTTTGACTGTTTTACACCGACTGCATAATATGAGATGTTTGTTTTTTGTTTTGTTTTTTTCCTAACTGAAACACTCTCATCTTACCTCACACTTCCAGCACTTAAAGCAGCAACAAGAAGGTTTAAGTCACCTGATCAGCGTCATCAAAGACGACTTGGAGGACATCAAACTCATAGAACATGGACTAAGCGACGGCGGCCACATGAGAGGGGGCATCCTGAGCTGAGGACACCCGTCCACCCTCAACTTGTGTTCAGACCCTCTGTCAGGCTGAAAAGGGACACTTCTCAACCCAGATCAACCTTCACCACAGAAGGATATTAAAATCTCATGTTTTTTTGCAGGTGTGATAATTGAGTGTTTGGATGAGTGGTCATTCTCTGCTGTCTGGGCCGATTTAAACAGCTTAAAGAAGACTCAACAGTGTCTAATAAAAGCAGGCTTCCCTCATGTTAAATCAGATTATGGATGTGGGGCTGTGAACGCATCTAGCAAGTAAGCTGTGGGAGTACACAGCATGATTCAAAACTATGTAAATACATATTTGTATTTCTTTTTTTATGCTAGTAGAATATTAATAAATCTTTGGATTTAAACAATTACATCTCCTTTAATAAGCTATTTGCTTTTTTTATTGTTTGTGGTGGAGACATTTCCAGGCTGCTTTCGTTTCTTGTATTGTTTGCATTTATTGATTTGCGTCGTTATTGTAATAATGTGGGTTCATTTCTTGTTTACCTCTTTAGATTAGTGCTTTCCTACATCTCATCAAAGCAGGGCTTCACTTGATAGGTTTATGTCCTGGATTTGCATCCGCTACTGGAATGAAAAGGCTGATTGGCAGTTGAACTTATTAGGCTCCTCCAAACCGATTACATCCCCTCATGCAACAGGGTCACCCACATGCTAAGGGTCTGTAATTTATCCAGCGCACACGAAGATGTAAACATGTTGTCAGATGTGCAGTAGAAGCAACACGTAACCGTAGAATGCCTTCAGTGGTTTATAAATAGAAAAAAAAAAAAATTACAGAAACAGATTAATGGCAACTACCTCTACAGACAAAATAACTCTTAGAAAACATTTCAAAACAAAAAGGTCTAGTCAATGAAAATTAGACATGAGGAAGGTGAATCTTTTTTTTTTTTTATTGATATGTTCAATAGCAAACCTTACAAATGGGATGTTTGATATTCCAATAGAAAGTCAGTTGTGCTCTTCAAGGGTAAGAGTTCTGGATGTTTTATATGAATATTTAGCAGGTTATCCTGAAACGGTCTTCCAAGGCTTGTGGAGAAGAAACGGGCCCACAGCATCACAGATCCTCCACTGTGTTTAATGGGTCAGAGGTGCTTTTCCTCTTTGTTTTTCTGAACTGTATGCAGATCATTTTAGGTGAGCAGCTATTGTCAACGTTTCCTGACTTACTGGTGTTGTTTTGTCTTTCCCATTTTGAGGAGTGACTGAGATAAGTGGGTCTCTGTGTGTTGTCGAATGAACAACTTGGAAAAACGTAAATGATTTTGAACAACTGCAGGCTTAGTTATAAGTTTTAAGTCATATTAGGCATCAAATTGGCACCCATATATACAATGGTTGATCAGAGAATGTCTATTTTCTTTCACCAACTAAATAGGCAATGTTTAAGTACAAAATTGTAGAAAATCACGGTAGAACTCCACTATGTAGGAAACACCTACGGTACAGATGGAGAAATAACGCACCCAGATAACCTACCCATTAGAAAATATGGGTCCAGATGATTTAACTAAGCCAACACTGTAAAACGTCCATTTTATTTACCCAGCACATTTAAAAACAACTAACAAGGCGTTTGGCCTGATCTTCAGACTGTTTGGTTTGGTGGTTTTCAAACAAAAAAAAAGAATCATCTAACCTATTACTCCCAACTTCTCTCCATCAGGCGTGTGTGGAGAGGTCGACCAGGCGAAAGGCCTCCATGAACTCATTGATGTCGATGCTGCCGTCCTTGTTGAAGTCCATGCTCTGGGCCAGGTCAGTGATGGCCTTATCACTGATTTCCATTTTAAGATGAGAGCTCAGGAGCTTCCAAGTCTGACGAAACTCCTCGAAAGAGATCAAACCTATAAGAACGGGAAGAACTGTACCCTTTAACCATTGTTTTGATCGGGCTGGTGTCTCGTTGATTTGCATAAGTTTAACAGGAGGGCATTTCAACCACTAGCAGCTAGCTCACCTGAGTGATCCGTGTCTATGATGCGGAAGATGGTCTCCAGGTTGGAGTGGTTTTTGTACATCGTCTCCATGATGCTGGTGTCCGACACCTGCCAGGAGTTTGAAATTACTTTCTCATGTTTCAAGTAGTCGTGAGAACAGAGCGAGCAGCGAGCGGAAGATGTTTTTGAAGCAGACACCTCTGGTTTGGGCTCAGTGATGGAGAGCTCTCGTATCCACTGCTGGTAGTCCACCATGCCGTGCTGGGCCCTGTTGATGAGCTGCGGGCGCAGCACCCTCCAAGGCAAACCCAGCTTCAGCACTCTCTCCGTAGCTGTCGCCCAGTGGCGTAGAGAAATCACCCCTGGAATAAATAAGAGATGCTTTTCGGGACACTGCCACATTAACGGGTATTAAGATCGATGGTTCTGCTGCTTCTGTACCGGTGTTGTTTGGGTCAAACTCCTGGAAGGCACCGACGAGATCCGACTTGTGTACAAACAGCTGCTGCCTTAGCGCTCGCAGGGCTGATCTCTCTGTCCAGCCAACGCTGGTGGAAAAACCATCAAAATACTTTTTCAGTTCACAAATAGGAGTAAAAGACTTAAGAAACATAATTTTCTTGGAAAAAAAAACAAACTTTGTTTTAGTTAATTGAATTTCCTTTGGCTATTTGCTTGAATCTACAAATCTGTTTAGTAAAATTCTAATTCATTAAATAATAATAAAAAAAGAATCCTTAATGCTGAACATAAAATTGAAATTTCAACACAAAATATTTTTTTACTGTACCAAAAGTATAAAATATGATCTACTTCTCTCATTCACTGTTAAAATAAATTGATTTTGTGCTTTTGTGCTGCTTAATAAGTCCTGATATTCATGAATTTGAGCCTGATTGGTGTTCTCTAGTTGGATTATTTGCTAAAGCTGTTGACCTTTGTCTCAGGGTCAGCTCCCTGCATGTCCTGCTGGCTTGGTACTGAATGAAATGAGGGACCAGATCGTGACCCATTCTGATGTAGGCTCCTCTGTTGCTGCCCACCTCGTAATAATTAGAGGCTGAAAATATGGTCAGCACCTGTCGTAACAACGGAGGGGGGGAGAAACACTCTGAGCTCTTGTTTTTCCCTGCAGAACTTGAATTTTAGCTTTTTTTTTATTTTTTATTTTTATTATTTTTACCGTGTTTCTTTCTGTGCTCACCCTGCGATTGTGGCAGAACTCGTAGCCGTCCTGTTTGCACTCGTGGGAGCGGATGAGAAGCTGAAGGTTGTGTTTTCCCAGCACCTCCTCAGTCACATCTGGCCCCCAGTAGCAGCCTCCGCCTCGCACCTCGTTGGAAATGCAGCCATTTTGAGGCATCGGATCGCTCCATAGGAGGTTCACTATCTGAGCGCATACATCACTTGTTAAATAAAAACACATTCGCATAAAAAAATAACATAAAAAAAAAAATAAAAATAGGACGCTGATTAATGGACATATGGGTCTTTTAAAATCGTTTTTTAAAATGGCACAAAAATTTCTGTGTAATGTAATCAATTCAAGGAATAAAATGTGATCTGAAGTGCACACAGTGAAAACATCAACGCTCAGCATTTTGAAGCAGCATTTAGTCTGGTGCATGCCTGAGTGTTGAAGTCAGAATGACTTGCAGGAGTCATGGGACCTTTAGACAGGAGATTGTAAAACATTAAAGAGGTCTGAAAATAATTTGAAGTCAGCCACTCCACCGCACGGAAAATAATAACGTGCCCTGCTGGTTAGGCTCCCAGTATCACAATATCAGGGCAAAATGGAAAAAAATATATATTAAACACAATGAGCACTTAAAAAATACAACAAAAGAATTAAATGATAGAGAAAACATTTCAATTATTGAGAGGTTAAATACACACTACCCTCTACTATGGTGGACGCTATGTTGCAAAAACAAAAACTGTTTTCTTAACGTTCAAGCACTAAGATCCGTCTTATCCCTTCCCTTGTTATAAGAGAATTGTTGTACATGTCTGTCTTACTTGTTTCCACTCGTGCCCGTGTGTTTCTGTGGGTTCTCCAAACTCCGGGTCCGAGTCAGAGTCCAACGTCTTCACTTCTCTGTAGGTCTGATCGAACCCAGCCAGCCTGCGCCTCTCCTTCAGCTCGTCCTCCACCGAGCAGTTCAGCTGGGCGCCGCCGGTGGGCAGGTTGTGGAGGGAGCGACGCGGGATGTTGTTCCTCTGACCCGGGGCCGAGGTGTTGGTCAGCGAGCGCACCCGGCGGCGGCGGCCTTCTGCTGGTCCGGACGCGTCTTCGTCCTTGCCGCTCCCTGCTTTGTTGCCGTTGAGCGTGGGACGGATCGCTTTAGGAGGCCGTAGGACCGACACGTACTGCGCAGTCACAGGTTCAACAGTTTCAGCTTTCCTGGGTTTGTGTCGTACAAAACACTCTAATCTGACTTGAACTGGAAGCTTCTCTCACTCTGTGTCTGTCCATCCTGGCGACCATGTCGAGGTCTGTTGAGTCAGAGATCCCTCCATGTACAACCAGGACCTTATGGTTGATCACTGTGGCCAGAGGGAGCCAGCTGAAGATCTTTTGGAGCAGCTTTAGGATCTTCTTTCCGTGCACCTGAAAGTCAATTCAACTATACGGGAAGATCTGCTCTAAAATCCACGGTTTCATCATGCTGCTATTGGCTGTGTCAATTTGCGTACTCACTCTGTATTTTCCCAAGACCTCCTTGGTGAAACCATATCTGAAGAAAACACGTAAATAAAACCACACAAGGATTATCGACGTTAGTCTAGTGCAAATTATATATGCAACGTGTTCATTTGAAATTTTTAAAGGAGGTGAGAAATGAAAGTGTGGGGCTGCAAGCAGCAACTCCACGACAATGTCAGCAGCTTTCCTATAGTCATTGCTGAAGAACAGCATCCCCACAACAGGATGCTGTCTCTACCATGTTTTACGTGTGCTCAGGTAAACAGGGTTTTTGAAAAATATTCAATTTGTACCACATTAATCTTAACCAGAGCACCATCTTCCTCCTGTTTCCTTTGTCCCCTATGTGACGTGTGTCAACCTGAAAACAGGACTTGCCATTTCTCAACCATGCCTGTCCTCTTGCCACTCCTCTACAAAAGGCTATTTTTGGATCAGGGCTTGAACAATTCTTTTTATAAAATATACAAATATCAGAATATTGCTTTATAACACAACCTGGCTTTAAATTTCTTCGCAACTTGTACCTGATTTGTCTTCAGTGTTTCTTCACTAGAAAACCTCTGACCGCCTCCACAGGACATCTGTATTAAGTGAACTCAGTTTTTAGATTTTATTTTTGCGTGTCAGAGTAAAGGGGGCACTTTTCAGACTTTTATTTGTAAAAAAAAAAAAAAATAAATAAATAAATTTAAAAAAATAAAATTCTGAATTATTTTTCTCCTACTCCACCAGTGTCTGCAGCGTCGTAGAATATATTGATGTTTATGCTTGTAATGTGACAAAATGTTATAAGTTTAAGCAACGTGCAGGTAGTGGGAATGTAAAGGTAAAGTGAAGATTTCACCTCAAGTTAACAATGTGATCTTCATGGTTCCCTCTGTTCAGATGCACTTCATTGGGGTAAACAAGCAGGAACCCAAACAGGATGAGCAGAATCTCTAAAGAATTCTTGCCACGATCCACAAAGTCTCCATTGAAGACATAAGGTTTCTCACATGAGGGTAAACCATTCTGATAAAAAAAAAATAAAGAAAGAAATTAAGATGGACATCCTGACTGAAGATATGAGGGTCTGCAATATGTTTTGATACCTTATAGAATATCAATAGCAGATCTTCAAGCTGCCCATGCAAATCCCCTGAGAACAACAACAAACAAAAAAACATTTGTAGTAAACAGAATGTTACTTAGGCAGTAAAATAAAACGTTAGTGGAAGATCCTAGAAAGAGCCGCTTCGGTGTACCACATATCGTAATCTCCTTAGTGTGGCAGACCGACACATGATTGATGTTAGGAAGGATCCTTAGAAGTCTCCAAGTTTCTCCAAGGATCTGCAGAACATAACGAGCGTGGAGCTGCTACTGGGAGAAAAACATGTATGAATTATCCAAGAAAACCTTGCAAACACCTACTTTTATCTTTTCTCATTTGGGCTTTTTTTCCCCATCTATTATCTTAGATCTTCGTGAACCAATGCACCTACTTGTTTCAGCTTGAAAGCTTCCATTAGCTTGGACACCCCACAGAACGTCATGGGGAAAGCCAGGTGGGGGCCGCAGTAGCTGTCCGGTACCTCTATGTCTTTGTAGCAGAAATATCTTTCCCAGTCTGCGTCACGGCAGACCTCATTCTCACGAAAGATGTGAGATATTAGGTTTCCTTCATTAAACACAGAGAGGAAGTCAAAAGGAAGCGGATCAATATGAAAGTGAGTCTAAATCTTGGAACAACGAGCAGATTGTTGGTCAATTAAAGATATAGCACAGGAGGGCTAAAGTGTTTATAGATGATGGTCTTACTTTCGCTGCTGGCTGGGGTGAAATGGTCCATCAAGAAGCCAAAGAAATGGTACAGCTGTGAGAGGAATCACAGTTTTAAATGTTTTAATGAAGAAAATGCCGAAGTTCAGCGTTTATTTGCATGAAGATGGCTCTAAACTTAAACTCACTCATTGTAATGTGCAGTTCACTAACATTAAGGCAACCAATCGTACAAAGAGCATGAACTTGTTTACAGAACACATGATGCATACAAAGAAACAGTTAAATGCACTTATTATTGTTTTGTTTCCTTACACTTTCACAGCAGATCCTGAAGTAAACTGCTGCTTGGGTTCTCCAAACCAGCAGGGGGCTCCAAAGAGTGCTGTAGTTCTTACTCACAGCAGACATCCCAAATTGTTTTTTTTTTAATCAAGTCTGAATCTTTTTATTTATTTATTTATTTTATTCATCTGGCCATAACTCCTTCTTCCATGTGTCATCCATGTGGTTCATTGCAAACTCCAAAAATTAAACTTTTTTATGACTTTCCTTCAGCACTGCCATTCTATTTTGCTATTTCTTTGCAATGAAGTTCAGATCTGTAGAGTGTATAAATTACAGTTACCATCACAGATTCTCCAATCTAGGTCTGAGGATCGCTGCACCCGCTCAAGAGTAACTATGGGCATTTTGGCTACTTCTCCAATTAATGCTCTCCTTCCCCAGCCCGTTAGCTTTGCTGGGAAGCCATATTTTAATTGGCTTGTGGTGGAGACGTTCCCCTTCCATTTTGAGAGGATGTATTGAACGGGCCGCACTTTTCAGATTATAGCTACACATTTATACGCCACTTTGTGTTTTCCTATGACATGACATTTTGACAACACACATTCAATTTGTGGTTGTACGGCGACCAAAGTTTACGGGGTTTGTTTTCTTGCAAGGTGCTTTTTAAATATTTGTACTGAGGCTAATGTTTTCTGTGCAAAACATTTGACCTCACCTTTATTTGATCTTGCTCGCCTGCATATTCAATAGACTGGAAGATGTTCCACGTGCACCTGCGTCTCATTTCCAGCCTGGCAACATACTGTCGATACCAACGCTGGATCAGCAAAGCTGCTCTAATTGCTGAGAAACAGCAGAAGGGGACATCAGGAACGTGTCTAAGTGGCATTGTTTCACTGAAATTCAGCCAAGGGGACGTTCTTCAGCTAGTTGTTTAGGACATCTAAGCTGTTAGGCTTCAGCAGAAAGTTCTTAAACGTAACAAAACACCTGCAAGAGCCAACAAGTGTTTTCTCTCTGTGTGTTAGGAGTACCAATTCAAAGTAAATATCATTCTGGAAAGGAAACGACCTACCCGTAGCAGCTATTCCGAGTGCATGAAATTTGGAATAAGATTACAGCAATTAAACACAAAATGAGAAGTCTGAGTACAGATTTTATTAATTAAGGTTTTGACGAAGGTAAATAACATTACCTGGAACAGAAATGCTCACTGAAAATGACCACAAAAAAAAAAAAAAAACTAAATTATTGAGGTTCAGAAATAAAAGAGAGGACTTGTTTAAAGTTGTGTTCAATTAAAAGGCTAAAGAAAAGAACTTTGCACCTCTGTCACATTTGTTCGGCTGGATTCTGGATTTTCCCATGCCGCATCCCATGATCCTTTGCTGCTTTCCCTGTCAGAAAGATCAAGTCTGAGATATGTGACCTTGGGTTTTGCAACCTCAACTATTCAGCAATAAATTATCTACACACAAAGTAGCACACTCCTCTACCATTTCCAACTCATTAAACAGATGCTGAATGAAACCTCTAAACAATGTAAGGACCAAAGATAAAATTATTATTTCAGTGCATTCAATGGACATATTGTTTCTCTTTTTTTTTGGCTTAAAACAGCCAATATGACTTAAAAAAAAACTCACCTATAGGAGTCACCCGTCTTTCATTACCTCCTCTGACTTCCTCAGCTTGCAGATATGTCCATTTTGTTAAAAAAAAAAAAAAAAAAAACTCCTGGGCTGCAATGATACAGCTATGAAAAAAACAAAGATTAAAATATGTTATCTCATTTTTCCCTTCCTCTGCAGGTTTGGTGCCTGTAATATTGTAACTCTTCTCAGCTACACATCCATGCATCAGTCAAAGCCCCGGGGCAAATCAGAGCCAGGTGTCTCGAACAGGCTACTGTAATCACTCACTCACTCACAATGAGATGCAGATGGATTAGGATTAAACTTTACTACAGCTCACATCCACCCTGAACAAACAGACAAAGGGCTCCGCTAAAGGGCAGCAAGCTCTTCAAAAGGCTGAGTTATTGTTGTGACTCACTGGACAAATCTGGGCACTGATCCCTGACTTGTCTGATACGTAAATAAAAATACTATCCACATGTGTTTCACCAGAAAATTTTTTTGCCTTTTGTTATTAAATTATCTAAATGTGTCTTGAAGTGTAAAGTTTTTATAAATACCCTTAGTTTTTTTTTTTTTTTTCCAATTTAATTATAAATCTCCCACACTCCCCTGATCTTTTCTGCACTTCAAGCTTCATTGAATGCACCGATGAATACTCCCCTCACTGGGAATGTGTTGGAATTGCATTTTGGAATCATCCGCTGCTGGATCTGTGAAAATATTTTCTCTCTCTAAGTCACTCGTCAGACCCATAAAGGCTCTGTGTGATCCCGGACGCCGGCAGCTGGCCGTGCTGCGACTCCCCGCTACAACAACGGTTCTGTGGGAGGCGTCTGGCCTTCAAGGACTTGGTTTATTCACGGAAGGCTTCAAAAGGCCGAAGGTGCGCTATCCCACAGAGACGTGCACGTGTCTGTTTGTGTGTGGGCAGTCTGGTGTATTGTGTGGGTGGTTTGTTTTCCTTATACGGTCAAAAAAAAATAAATAGGAAAGAAAATCAAGTCAACCAAAAAAGTTTTCAAATGTAGCAAATTTAAAAACAGCCTCCATATAAAAATATGTGCACTGGCCTGCAAAAGTATTTATTTATTTATTTATTTATTTATTTGTTTGTCACATTTTTAATACATTGCAACAGCAAACAGTTTATTTTATTTGGATTTTATGTAATATGCAACACAAAGCAGAGCAACAATTGTAAAGTAAAGGGAAAATGGTGAATTGTTTTAAATATATTTCACAAATTAAAACTGTGGGGTGCCTTTGTCTTGAACCCACTCTAATATGATGCCCCTAAAGAAATATCCAGTGCAATTCATTTTCTTCAGAGCTTGCCTAATTAAATGCAGTTGTGCATAATTCATTGACATTATAGCTAAAGTTCTTTAGCTGAAGGCTTCAGGGCTTTGTTAGTGGATATGAGTGAACAGCTAGTCTTGTGAACAGAGCAAACAAACAGGTCAGGGATAAAGTTGTAATAAAACAACATCTCAAGCACTGAACGCCTCATAGAACTCTGTTCAATCTGTCGTTTTAAAATGACAACACATACGGCACAATTGAAAACCTTCCCAGACCGAGGGCGTCCGTCCACCGGGCAAGGAGAGCTGAGAAGAATCAAAGATTCCCGTTGTAACTCTGGCTCCAGAGATCCACTTCTCAGGTGGGAAATATGTTGACAGGATAGTTATTTGTGGATTCCACAAATCTGGCTGATAAGGGAGATTATTGGAAAGAAGGCCATGAAAAGTCCCTGTGTGAACTTTGTTTACTGCAGAGCACTGACAACACCTGGACTGAGCGGTCAAGCCAGATTGAATTTTTTGGCCTATGTACAGGTTTGTGGGTCATATTAACAGTACGATTTGAAAAGAAAACCCTTTAAGGTGGTTTCTCAACATAACTTTTCACTCTTTGTTTTTTTATTTTTTTTTTTTATTTGATGTAATATTCTAAACTTCAGTGTTGTGTTTTTGCGAGTTGGAAGCAGAAGATCATCCTCATTAAGAGAAATAAAGGTTTTAAAACATGTCTTTGCGTAATTAATCTAAAACAAACAAGCTGTTCAATAACATTCTGATTTATTGGTGCAATGATTGACCCATAAGAAAAGCTGCTCATCACTCTAAACACTTCATCTTCATCCGTCAGGATGCACAGCACAAACTGGTCTGAGTCGTTGAGAAGATGGAATAGGCCAATCCCGGAAGAAAACATGTTACAGGCTGCAAAAGCCGTACAAGCTGAGCTGCAATGGAATGGATTACAAACATAGTCATGTGTTAGAAAGGGTCACTCAGTTCAGGCCCAAAAACCAGAGGAGAGTCCGTTTGAACACTGCTGCTCACAGGATTTCTCCGTGCAGCCTGAGCTTTATCTTTTCTGCCAAGAAGGATGGGAAAAATGTATTTCTCCGAATGTGTAGCGCTGATAGAGATGTAGCTGGAAACACTTGTAGCACAAGTGGGTTGTACAAAGTACTAACTCAGGGTGTCTGAATAGAAATTCACACCATTGTTTTTTTTTTGTTTTTTGTTTTAGTTGTTGCAAAAATAAAAAATAAAAAAATACATATGCTGTATAATTTTCTTTCTTCTTCACAGCTGTGCATAACTTTTCTTTGGTATATCATACAATTGATTAGGTAATTTCTGGTTGCAGCATGACAGGATGTGAAAAAAGTTTGAAACAGCACTGGCCATATCAAAGATACTAAAAACATACTACACATTTTTCATACTGTGTGAAGATTTGAATTGAAATGTAGCAGCCATGGGCCATTACCTTTAATAATCACCATTATGTTTTGTCAGAAGGCTTACTGCAGAATTTTGAACATCTTTCAGGCGCCAAAGTGACTACAGGTCAAGACCAGGTTACAAATATCTACAGTAATCAGAACAAGATGTAATTAAGGCATGACTTACTGCCTTAAAGTCTTACAATGGAATGTGGGTCTTAACCTTAAAGCATTGTGGAAAAAAACTTAGCTTGACAACTGAGCTAATTTGTCACCCAAATATTGCTCCAAGGTTCCTTGCAAGAATAATTGCATGGGCTAATAGTATATCTATGTTTGTTTACATGGTTGGACTGTTAAAGCAAAAATCTGTTTTGTTAAGGTAATGGTGTTTATGTGCATTGATATCTGAACATGCATTCTAAAACAATCCAAAAAAGTCTGAGTAGATGCATCTTTGTTAGCTGGAAAAAGCAAATAAAGTCTAAATAAACCAGTACAACAACAGAAGGTGATCTTATGCTTTTTCAAAAATGCCCTTCGAAGAATATATAATGAGAAAAGTCCTGATATGGAGCCTTGAAGTACCCCATGGCTAAGAGAAGACTCCAAATAATAGCTTAATGTGTAACAAAATGCAGCTTTTCACTATTACTTTTTCAAAATAAACTCCAATTATAAATCATTT
The DNA here is from genome assembly GCF_001443285.1 of Poecilia latipinna. Taxonomy (NCBI): domain Eukaryota; kingdom Metazoa; phylum Chordata; class Actinopteri; order Cyprinodontiformes; family Poeciliidae; genus Poecilia; species Poecilia latipinna. The sequence goes on along the minus strand of NW_015113657.1, from coordinate 223,758 downwards.
ACATAAAACAGACGACTCATTATTCAGTTTGTGTCAAAGCTTAGGATTTTTAAATTTTATTGATCCATTAAAAAAAAAATCGTTGCGACAAACAACTTGCACTTAAACCACACACAAACCACCCCCTGTGCCCACAGACAAATAAATTCAATGCATCAAGGTCCCGGCTGGAATATATAACCGCATGGACGAGTTCAGAACATGCATAACTATTGCAGGAGCCTGTTCCCATTTATTATATGTAGAATCACTTTTCAACCTTAGGGGATTCTCATCCTGTCACAGTTTAAGGAGGACATCTCAACATAGGGGAACATTGGAGTTATGCAAGTGAAAAATAAAATAAACTTTAATTACTACCTTTCAAGAGCTGAACGAAAGATGCTGCAGGGTAGGAACTAGGGAGGCATAGATCTGGCAGGAAGTAAAGCATCGGGTTTCCTTGACATATTTTTCATTAAAAATGCTGTTGCAAAACATGTTTTTGAGTCTGTGCAAAATACACTAACAGCCATAGCTTGAGCAAATAAAAGGAGAAACTATTTTGGAAGAGAAAAATAACTTCAGTACTTGCAAAACAAATAGTAAATACCTATTTGTAGTATTGTTCATTTGCCATGAACTATATAGATTACATCAGATGCTACTGGAGATATGTTTCGCAAATTATGATGTATGCAAAACAGAGCTCTGCATACAACACTGAAGTGTGATTACAGGACTATTATCACTCTATGCACAAGAATTATACAATGTGCAGGGGCATTGTATAATTATAGGTTAATGTGTTTGTATGTGTACAGATGCATCTCATACACATGTATGTGTGTCTATTTGTAAATCTATGTTTGAAACGTGATGTGTATTACAGAATGTAGAAAATAATGATTGCACTTTGTCGAGCAAATGGAAAGTATAAACATCTCTGTTTTTGTTTTGTTCAAGGTAAATGTATGCACTTTTTCTTTTATGTAAATATAATTCTGTTGGACCCCAGTAAGAATAGCTGTAGCTCTACTGCTGCTGATGGAAATCTTAAGAAACAAACATCACGTGCTAGCAGTCATACTATCATGACAGATAGTTATGCCAATGCTGGGAGAAGTTCAGACCTGCAGATAATGGGACATATTGATAGCTGTGACTGAGACCTCAGCAGGATTGTTGAGACTTGTCGAGCCTCTCATGCAGAACCACAACAAATATTTTTAGCTTTGGTACAAATCCATAAGACCGATATCGGATATCACAACATTAATTAAAGGATTTGAGCTCTTTAGATGAACATAAAGGGCAAAATGGCAACTTGAAAATAGTTCCCTGAAGGTAAACACCAAAAACTGAATGCATATATATGTGTTGGTAACAGATCATATGACATACATGTCAACGGTCCCAACCTTTCTTAATTATTAAATAACTTGATCAAATATTTTATATATATTGTAATATTTATGTCTATCCGTATTTGCAATAAGAGCGTGTCGATGAGTTTATTTTAATACTTAAATTCTCGATCACAGTTTTCTGAATATTTTTGTTACTTTTTTACTCATTATTCTTTCCCAAGTTTAAGCTTCTTCTGCCCAACTCAAGCCTTTTGCAACCTGCAAAAGCAGAAAGCTGCCACCACCGTCTCTTAGAGTTGGGATGGATTATGTACAGTGTACAGATGATGTATTCCTTCATTGTTTGTGGCAAACTGCAACAGGACTTCTAATGGCCTGGTTGCTATAGAATAGCTAAAAATTTAGTTAAAAACAAGCTGTCTATATTTCATGAATTGGTAATTCTGAAGACTGGATTTAATGTCTGACTATGTACTACTCTTCAAATATTTGTTTTAGCCTCACCCAATGTGAACATTTACAGGGTATGAACAGTGTACAGCACTGTGATGCGCAAGCGTTAACTGCTGCAAAGCTTCCGCTGGTTTTACTTCTCCAGGTCCAAATCTAGCACGAAACATTCTGATCGTGGTCGGCACTTAAAATTCCTCTCATGGTTTCTTCTGTCTTGTTTCTGCTTGTAGCAGACATTCCTCTGGCTCTCTGGTGAAATATGGTTTGATATCAAATACACCTGAGAAATGCCCCATTTTGGGCCTCATGAGAGAGTTTTTACTGGTGCTTCGTTTTTTGGCAAGGGGATCTTATTTGAGGGAACCTGAGGACAAAGCGCCACTGTGTACTGCAACTACTAATTCCGAGACGTCTCGCTCTTTTTTTTTTTTTTTCCACACTTTCAGATAACATCACCTGCAGCAATTTTTCGGATTTGTTTGTTGCATTTTTTACCGGGTCCTTGATAAATGACTGCAGAGGAATAGCGATGTTGTTGTGTTTATCGTGTGAGGCAGCTCACTGTTATTTCAAGCCAACAAATAAGAGATGCATAAAAGCAGATAATTTAAGCATACGCAGATATTGCGGTCTACGGTTTTGTGCAATTCTTTACATACTTTAAATCTACATGGAATCCATCACAACGTTATTTGGTATTTTTGGTTTAACCTAAAACTATGCAAGGGATCTGGTTGTACATTCACACAGAGGAGCACCTGCAGACACCCCCGCTCAGGGTGGCACAGCTGCCCCCTTAGCCTCTGTGACCTCTTGTGTGCCTCCCGTCCAAGTCTTGCACAAGTTTGACCCCGGTTAAACTCTGAGATAACACAAGCTCGAGCTTGTTCAAGTCGTGTGGCTAGGAGCCATCATCAGCACATCGGGGTGGATCTCAAACTGGAAAATAAGAAATGACATAAAGCTGTTGTGCTTCCTGAATGGTCGCTGGTTTTTTGTTTTTCTTTCCATTAAAAAAAATAAAAAAATAAAAATATGTTTTCTGTATTGTTAATCAAAAATAAAACAGCCTAAGAATGAGTAGTGGCATAGGAAATAGATAATTACTTTATTTTAAGCAGAATATGTACATATAGCAGTGACTGTTGTTATGTTCTCATCCAGGAGGATTAAATGCTGCAAGTCAGTGACTTGATGCAGTCTGGTGGGTTTCCTTAGATGGTGGCTTTTTAACTACTTTGAATAATTAATTCAGCATATTGTGCTGTTTGATAACTGGGATTAATTGGGATGTATGTGTGATTGAATTGAAATGATTTTTCATAAAGTGCCTTGAGACGACATTTGTTGTGCATTCGCTCTATATAAATAAATTGAATTGAAGTGAATTGATTTATTTTTGGGATACCATTTTCCTGGAAGCTGATCCAGGAGCCAATGACATATATACACATTTTTTTTCCATGTCAAAATTAATAATTTTTCTCAATTCATTGTAAGTTTTACATACATTTTTATTCATGTTACATAATATAAGTATAAATGCAAAGGTCCACCATAAACGTCTGGTAGGTATTTCAAAAGAGGTTGGAATTTAAATGTGGTAAATACAAACTGGACAGCAATGAAATGTAAAAAGGAGCAGAACCGTCTTAAAGATACAGAGGCCTAATTTCACAGCATCCAGTTGTGAACTAAAATTTCCTTTAAGTTACATTTGAAATATAGAATTTTTATAACAACTTAATTATGCTCTAAAATGGAAAATACAAAATACTGCCCCTCTTTGAGTTATTTTAATGTATTTATTTTTGTCAGAAACAGGAGCAAATTAACATAATATAGCATACTTGCTATTGGCTAAAAAATTCACATATACATGTACGTTCAGAAAGTTATTATTAAAGTACAATTAACATTCTGAGTTAATAATAATTAATCAGGAGGTTTGGATGACTAAGGCTATTGTACAAATATGCTTTTGTGACTTAGGAAAACACTGAAAGGAGTCTCAGGAGATTTAGCTGTTAATTTGAGCGAATCAACCTCAAATTTCACAACTATGATCACTCTTACCTAAGCCAAGCAAACTCCAGGTATTCTTTTCCTCAGTAGCAATGGGGAATTGACTTTCACTGCTCTGTACATGTCAAAGTTCAACTAACAAATAAAACCAAAAGCTCAGGAGCAATCTTTAACTGCTAACATAAATATATGTTCACAATAGCTATATTTTTTTATCTGTATCCTTTTTCAATCTTTTTTTCATTGCACGTACACATACATGCATTAACCTACACACACTAATAGTATGTATTTCTCTCTTCAGAAAGACTTTACATTGACTTACATTTTTCATTCATTTCTATAGCATAACCCTGATACTTACCCTAACAATTACCATTACCATGAACCTTAATCTAATCTAAACTCAAGTCACATCTTACTCCTAAGCATAAACCCTAATAGCACTTCTTCTTAGGAGGCTCCATAGGGAGCAGTTAGTACCCACAATGCACCAAATACAAGGCCAGACACGCACACACCTACATATACAGCTCTGGAAAAAAATTAAGAGACCACTGCACTGAACCTCATCGAAAACTTTGTGGTTATTCCTCCAAATATTGATTTCTGAACTCCTCCTGAGTGAAAACATTAGTATTATTGTGTCTAAGTAAATGTGAACTTGTTTTCTTTGCAGGCTGCACAGTGGCGCAGTTGGTAGCACTGTTGCCTTGCAGCAAGAAGGTCCCGGGTTCAACCCAGGGAGTTCAACTGCATGGAGTTTGCATGTTCTCTCTGTGCATGTGTGGGTTCTCTCCAGGTATTCCAGCTTCCTCCCACAGTCAAAAAACATGACTGTCAGGTTAAGTGGTTTCTCTAAATTCTCCCTGTGTGTGTGTGCATGGTTGTTTGTCCTGTCTGTGTGTTGCCCTGCGACAGACTGGTAATCTGTCCAGGGTGAACCTCACCTCTCTCCTGGAATGTTTGCTGGAGATGGGCACCAGCAACCCTCCCGACCCCACTAAGGGACAAGGGTGTACAGAAAATGGATGGATGTTTTCTTTGCATTATTTGAGGTCTGAAAGCATTGCATCTTTTTGGGGTTTTTTTAATCATTCCTCATTTTCTGCAAATAAATACAACATTTATGATTAGACTTGTTGTCAGTAGTTCATAAAATAAAAGAACAATGTTCATTTTACTCAAACATATACCTATAAAAAGTTCAAACTGATCATTTTAAGTGATCTCTTCATTTTTTCCAGTTGTATATGTTAGTATGTAGTACATCACCCCAAGCACATCGAAGGAAGTCAGCATCATTCTCTAAGGATGCTTATCACCTTATACTCATGTTTGTGGCACTTTGCTTTGGATGTAACATAAAATCTTATTGAAATAGATTGACATTTGTGTTTGGAACCTGAATATATGTAAAAAGAAATATATAGCGAGGGGAGAAAAAAAAATGCTCAAAAGGTGTGAATACTTTTGCAAGGCAGTGTAATTACACTAATTTTCGCAGAACAAACTCCAAAACATCAAAAGAGCATCACCTTTAAATGTGACTTCAGGAGCTGATATTATATTAAGTCACTCAGCTGGAACAGTCACAGCTCTGTCCTGTGACACTGTTGTACTTTCAAGTGTATACTGCAACATGTGGGGCTTTGTTAATTTTGTCTTCTTCCCACCTTTCCTTCTGCTGTGTTTGTCTTGAGTCTACGAGTCTTCCTCTGTTGGACCGTCCTCCTTGCACTTTTTCACAGAGTTGGGACAAGACAACAATGTTAAATATCTCAAGGCCATACTGGCTTGAATGCAAATAAAAGCCCAGGTTCCCAGACCCCGTGTAACAGTACCTTGCGCTGCATCCTCGTCTCCACACCTCGTCCAAGAAGACGTCTGTGAAGAAACTGCCATCTTTATTCCTTTGGAACCAGCCTGGGCTTCACTCCACATCCCAGCATGTCTTTTGCGTTCATTGGCATGATGATACTTCTTGGTTTTTCGAAGACGACTGCATTTGTCCTGCATCCATCCAATGAGGAGCCTGCAGCCCCAGCTATTTCTTCACTGTCTCAGCAAAGGTCAGTTTCAGAAAACTTGATTTCGATAAGTCTTTGTGATTTATATTCTTCTGTGCATGTGTGTGTGTGTAGTCTTTCTATGATGTGAAACATTGTGTGAGCATTTACCATAAATGAATAACAGATTTCATATGTGATTAAGGGTCATTTCTTTTTACATTCTTGCAAACATTTTCTTTTCAAGCATCAGCCCACTTTGCTTCCAACCGTCTCTGCAGTGCTATTTTGTTTCATTTATTGCATAAGTTCACTTGAGCAATAATTAAAAAAAATAATAGTAATCAAATTAAAACCTTAGTGGATGCATTCATTTTGATTGATCATATCTAACATAATGATTTTAATATTCAGGTGCAAGGACGAGTCATTGCAGTCGATCAGGAAGGGTCTCCTGAGGGCTCTCAACCTGCAGGCTGAGCCACAGCTGCCTGCTGGTGGGATAGACAGCGTCCGTGAGCAGTGGCAGAGAACAATCGGCTTCATCCTTCAGGCTGCAAAAAAGACGGCACGTACGTGAAATTCATATTACAAAGAATCAACTCCAGGTGGTCAGATGTAATCCCATGTGACAGTAGTTTGTACCCAACGCTGACAATGTCCCTCTTTCTCCAGCAGCCACTGATTACTCTGTATCGCACGACAGTGGAAACAGAACGGGCCTGACATGCTGCTCTGTGGCCTCCGAGATCTCCATGAAAGGTACGGAATGATGATTAAAAATTCTAATGTACTCAGGACTATTTTTTATTTGTTTATTTTTTATGTTATTTAATTGTAAAACTTATATTTTGTAACCTTTCAGACCTCGGCTGGGACAGCTGGGTGATCCATCCTTTGAGCCTGACCTTTGTTCAGTGTGCCCTGTGCAACCCTGCAGATGGCACCATGCAATGTCCCTCATCCTCCTCCAGTGTCCAAGGTGCCAGCTCACAGGTAGTAGTCGTCAATTCTCAACTTCCAAAAGTAATAAATGTACTTTAAGTTGTTAGGTTTACAACCCTATTCATTGTAGCTGTAACCCTGCATGGCCCTGTTGGATAAAAATGTGTTTAGGAAATGAAAAGATTAAAGATTAAATGATTTAAAAATGTAATGCTTTGAAATTTTCCCTTTCTGCGTTTTGTTTAGTACACCATACATGTTTATAAAATCAAGTTATAATTTATATTTTAAATGTTTACTATTTCTAGTGTGCTATAGTGTGCTATATAGACTGACTTCAGATCCCTTTGTGCATGCAGGATCCTCTGCCATGTTGCCAGCCAGCCGTGCAGGAAACACTGAATATCGTCTACATGGATGAAATCGCCACCATCGTCATCTCCCCAATTGAGGTGAACCGCAGCTGCGGCTGTGGTCCTGGCAACGCCCCACAGCCCAGCACGGAGTGAGCTGAAGTCTGTCCCGCATGAGATCCGAGCCACCTGGCATATCCAAAATATCTTTGTACACAGACTTGTTTTCTCAGATGTTAAATCACCCACCTGTACTGCCCTCTATCTTAAATTGTTACTCTGTGTACTCAGGACTGATCGTGGGAACCAAAGCAGCGTCTCAGTTTTGCATTCCTGCTGCTTCCGTATACCAAAAACAGATTTGTTGAGCCTGAACGCCTTGAAAATTAGGCACTGCTTCTGGAAAAGACAACAATTGGGATGTTTTTTTTTTTTTTTAAAGAAGCATTATCTAGGAGGTAGGCTTAGATGAGAAAATATTGTAGGTTTTTTTTTTTTTTAATCTCAGATTTTTCAACATTATTAGCTGGAAAAGAACTGTGGTTCAGATGTCATCTATGTAGTTGGTGCGCTTGAGTCATTTATTTATAGCTGCTAACGGTTACTCTGTGTTCCCTCTAAAAATGTGAGAGAGAGTCTTGCCAAATTCTTGACTGGCCAGTTTTATTTCTTAACTGAATTGTAAGGCCACCATGGCTTCATACGGGAAGGATGTTGGTTTATTCTCAGCAGCCAAACCAGGGTTAGAAAAATAAGGGTGTAAATTTTATAGTGCCCTGTGAAGGCTAGATTTAAAGTCTGCATGGCTACAAAGCTCCCAAATTTATTCATCTTTCAGAAACCTTGTAAAATTAGGAGCCTCGGTATTTGGAGGGAGCTTTAGCCATAAAATAACTGTACTGTGCACCAACAACACGCAGTAATGTAGTACAAAAGGCAATCTAAAATGCAAGTGTATTTATTCACTTATCACTAACTTAAATGAAATTAAAGCGTCATGTGAATGCACTTACCTTGATCAAATCTGATTTCAAAAAACATGATTTTAGTCAGCACTAGGTGACCTTTGGAAGGCATGCAGCTTTCAAGGAACTCTCCATGTTTTTTTTAGAATAATTACACTGCAGTGTTTGTACGTCTAAAATGCTTACAGGAAAACACCCTACCATTAAAACACGGTTTTAAGGTTCACTTGGATCCTAACAATCCTCTGGCAAAGCACCATTTCCAGATTCAAGCTATCCAAAGAACACCTCCTGGAAATTTTTCTTAAACAATTTTTGGTCGGTGTGACGTTTTCACCATTGTTGCCAGAGTTAGGATTTGGCTTATTGAAATTTTTAATCATCAAAACTTTCAAGCTTATCCTAACTGGAAAGACTATTCTTTCTCTGTTTGAGCTCTAATGACAAAAACAACACTTGTTTAAATATATATATATATATATATTCACAAATTTTAAATAGATTTAATGTTCTCTTCTGGTACTTTTAATAACTTCTCGAGTAGTGACAATTCTTAATGATTTCAGTTTTTTTTTTTTTCATTATTATTTAAAAAAAAAAAATGTAGTTTTGTACTAACTTCACAAAGTTACCTCACAGTTTATGTCTTTTTCCCCACCACAGTGTGCAACTACTTTTAATAAACACATTTAGATCCAATGTTTAGGACTTTGCTTTGCTTTTGAAATCATTTGTATCAATTGTGTGATTTCTTGCTCTTGATTATTTCAATTAAAAAAAAAAATGGCTACAATGTTTTTAAACTCATTCTGGTTTTTGTTCCTCTGACTTAATTGTACATGGCCTTAATGTCCTTTCACAAAAAAATACAAGTAAATATTATGAAACTCTTCATCAATCCAGTCCTATGCCTGCCTGACAAGCAGGAATTTGTGAAGTCACGCCAAGAAGGAGGGAAATCTGAGCTGGAGAGACGTTGGCTGTGTGATTCAAAAGATCAGGTGGTGCTGAGGGAAACGATGATACGCTGCTGTCTTTCTGGGCAGCTGCTGATGTTTTTACTTGTGGCGAAGGCATTTGTGCATAGTTTCAGAGTCAGCCGATTAGGACCCGGGTTCACAGCTGAACACTGCCAGTTGTATTCTTTTAAACTTGTCGGTGGACAGAATGACAGGATATCTTACGGTGTGCCTTCTGGCCTTTGGCTTGCTTTCCCATCTTTTGCTGGCCACTGGTGCGGCTAAGTGCACCGAGAAGGAAACGCTGCTGGCGCCGAAGCCCAGCTCCATGAGACTGCCAACGGACTGTTTGATAGAGTGCAGTTCAATGACATACACTAAAAAACTGCAACTCCGGGACAATCACAACATACGGATTACAGACTCCACAGAAGGTAAGAGGCCACAAAGCGACTTCAGCAGAGTTTGATGCAAAACTAAATCCTGAGTTGTGTGTTTTTATTTTTGTCTAACCTAAATTAAATGCAGAATCAATATGAACCAGTCTTTAATAAAGAACTGTCTGACATATCTAAGCTTTATTTTTAATCTAGAAAAATCCTCAGTTTAGCTTTTATTTAGACATTATTATTTTACAAGGCCAATTTATCTCATTCACTTAACTGTAGTTGATTCATATGGTTTTGCACATATTACACATAATAAACGATAAAATTCATAAAAAGTTAAAAGCGTCTGCAACCCAATGCTGACTTAGCTTACATTTTTATATTTCATATGTTTGCTTAATCCAACTTTAAGTGGTCATGGCTGTATAAATCTGGACTTCATTGTTATTAATATTTGACCAAGCTGTTTTTTGGGAGTTTTTTTGTCTCTATTTACAGAGACACATCATTAAAATTACAATACGTAACTGTAATTTATTAGCTGCCTGCATCAAATGATAATATTTCAATGCTTTGCATCCACACTGATTTATATTAAGACTTAAATCCTTCATAATTTTATTTCTCCACAAACAGGGGACCTCGGGGAATACTGCTGGTCTACCAAGCTGAAGTGCCTTGAAGGAGACAGCTTCGCAAACGCATATGTGGTATTGCCTGTGGACGTATCAGCAATGGAAAACGAGCGACTGGAAGTCAAAACCACCGGTCCCACTGCCACAACGCTGCATGCCAACAACAGGCCAACCACAATTGCAGAGAGCTGCGGACAAATTTACGAAGTAACGCCACATTTCACCACACCAGCCGCAGAGACGTCGTTCTGCTTGCAAGTTGTTACCCAAGAAAACGAGCCGGGGGACAGATTTCTTACTTGTCCACCCTTTCTGGTCTCCTTCTGGCAAAGAAATCTGAACCAACCGAGTCAACAAGGTCTTGGATAAATCACAGCCACATTTAATTGGTTATGATGCTATTGCAAAGGTTCTCATTTCAGATTGACTGTATAAACCGTATGTAAATATATAATCAAGACATTATTATGAAAGAAGTAAGAAGAAATCTTGTTCAAACATAACACAGACAACTTCTATTTGTAAATAAATAAAAACAAAACAGGCATATTGAAGTACCCATGCATATGTTTGATTGTTTAAGGTTAATTAAATTGTGCTTTAACTACCTAAAAATACCCTGTGCACTCCATCTGAAAATGCTGAACTGAAAAAGTCCTTTATATGCATTAAAAGGTTTGTAAATTTAATGGGATTTTTAGATTAGAAACAATGTGCCAATAATAGAAGCTGCTCAGTCAAAATGCAAAAGAAATTCAGTGTGATTTATGCTTGATATTTTAATCAGACAATTTGTTCCGAACCTTACTGTGTGCATTACTTCAATAAACTAAGCTGCTATGTGAATGCAACATATTAATGTCATTTTATTGACAGATTACAATCAGTTGCTTGTCTGTTTTCATTTTGATTCTTCAAAGACTGAATAAATTCGGATACTCGGTTTACAGTTTTCATCCTGAGCCTCTTCGTTTGTAAGATTATCTAATTTTTAGACCATTATCGGTCTTAAATTTCCTTGGTGTTATTTCAGCTGTTTCTTCCTTCTGTTTAAAGCCTATAATGTCACTGTAGCATTGATGTGAAGAGAAACAAAAAATATCCGTGTGTGCTGTTTTTTGTAATTTACGTAAACACAACAGAAAACCTAACTTATGACTCCTTGACTTTGGTACATTGATGGTTTTGCAGCTTTGCAAGCAATTACTTCTCCTTACTCTTCTGCAGTGTTTGGCTGTTTAGGTAAGGTTAATTGCAAGAATTGCCACAGTAAACGTGGTGATTAAAAGAACAGCAATCGTACAGTAAGCAAGCCTAATTCTCCATCGTTTTGTTACGAGTAAACAGTTCTCTGAATGATATAAAGAAGACATCGACCAGCGTTTTTCTGCACCCCAGGTTCAAATAGTTCAGTCTATTGTAGAATACACACATTTGCTGGTGTATTCTGCAATAGGGCCACCTGCTGGACATAATGTAAACTATTAAGGGAGCTTGAATTTAACACCAAACCACGACTGGGTAACAGGGATGCCACAAAGCAGCCCAGATTGTTTGTTTATTGAGTAAACGTAAAAAAGACCAAGTGTAGACAAGATATTGTGTTAAGAAGAAAGTATAATTATGTTAATTATGTGCCATATCGATTACCTTTCCTTTTTTAAACCCTCAGTGTTTTCAAAATTACTCTCTTCAATAAGAATCTGTACCCAATACTTTTTTTTTTTTTTTTAGATTTTATTGTGTTGAACTACAAACATCACTGTATTTTATTGGGATTTTTATGTGACAAATAAACATAAATGGAAGGTTTTTTGGGGTACATCTCTGCCAGATCCGCACTTCTATGTTTATGTACGTTGTTCAGTCAACTGGGTGGAGGGCCTCTGCAAAGAGCAAATTTCAAAGTCACAGATTCTCAACTAGATTGGTTCTGAACTTTGACTGGGTCATTCAAAGGCATGGATATGCTGTGGTCTAAACCATTTCATTGTGTAGTGTCGTTGTCCTGGGGGAAGATAAACCAGTCAATTATCTTTGGAAACCTGCATCACGGTTTCTTCCAGGATTGCCATGTATTTAGCTCTGTGCCTATTATCTTCAGCTCTGAGCACCTCCAGAAGAAAATCGTCACGGTATGATGATGCCATCCCCACGTTTCATCGGAGAGATGGTGTGTTCAGGGTAAGGTAAGATGAAGTATTCATTTCCCTCCAGACACAGTTTTTGCATGTGGGTCAAAAAGTTCCAAATTGGTTTTATCTGACTAGAGCACCTTTAATGGTTAGCTACAGGACTTGTGGAAAACAACAAACAAAAAATTGCTATTGATTTATTTCAAAAATGGCTTTCTTGCCTCTTTTATTAAGGCTTGATTTTTGAGTGCAAAGTTTGAGATATTGTTTTCATAACTCACCTCTGTTTTAAACATCTCCACGACTTTATCCCTGTGATGATGTGTTGATATAATATGGCAAATAGGAGGCGTTTCCTAGGGCAGCACCTAGGTGGTGTAATGGATCGCCTTTTTGGGGGGTGAAATAGGAGAGGGTTTCAACTGTGGGATGTAGAAGACATCATTTTGAGGTTCTTTCAGGTCTAGAAGATCTAAAATATCTGATAGTTTTAAGCTGTGTGGGAACAGCAGGGCATATAGAATAAACAGCAAACCATCGACACATAGCTTAGTGCTGTCTAAGTATTATGCTAGAGTCAACAATTGTTGCCACGCTTACATTCACTCTTCTTATGATCAAAATATGAATGAAGGGATACAATTTTCTTTATATATCAGTAGAAGACACTTGAAAGAACATATGTTCAAAATATTTTGAGTTTCAGGCGTGGCATCATTTGTTTATTAAAGTATTTTACCAACTTCCTCTTGTACAGGTTTGTGATGCACATTTACCTCCAGCGTCACAGGCAGAAAATGAAGAAGTCTGGTCGTGTGACCTTTCACACCAGATTCATCAAATTGATATTGCTTAGAGTAGACACACTGTTATTTGATTTTAAAACTCCAATTAGCTGCCAAAAGTCAAAACAATTCTTCTAGAGCTTCCAGAAGTTAGAAAAAAAAAGTCTGGCAACAATTGTTGCCGATGGGATTAAATGGGTTAAATACGCCAAGCTATTAAAACGTGGAATTTTGAATCAAAGTGCTATGTGAAGCCATCTTGCCTTTATGTTGAACCATCAGAGATTTTATCGGATAAAGGTTTAGATACTCACAGCTGCCAAGCGTAAATATAAATTATTATGAAATGGTGTTTGTAGGCTTTTTTGAATTTGTAGTAACTTTTCACTCACAGTTAATTGGCGTTTTTAAAACTGACAGTCCATAAACACAGATGGCAGTACCATGTTTCGTCGCGTAGGGGTAATGTCCAAAAGTTTACATAAACTGCAGCGAATGGGCGAAAACAGTCCCAAAACATACACCCAATTGAACTCGGCTGTTATTATTGTTAATTTTCTTTTTGACATTACAGGCAAAAGCGGTGAAAGAGCTGTTTTCTGAAACTTTCTCGGCAACATTAAGAGTATAAAAAACCTGAGCCTGGTCCCCGAGTGGCTGCGAAGGGTAGAACAGTCCAGTAGGCAGACGGGCTGGACTGAACCCAAAACACGCGCAGAAAGCTGACAACTGCAAAACAACTTTGCAGCCGAAATAATTAAATCAAGTTTACCGGTAAACAATGTGACCAAGCGTGAAGACCACCTCGGTGAGGACCTTCAGGAAAAACGCATGACAGCGAACTTTGTTCGCTGCGAGAGGCGCACTGCACCATGGCATCCCAGCCGAGGTAGGCAGAACCTTCCGCGGCTAACCGCTAGCAGCTATCCCCGCTTAGCCGATGGGTAAACCCAGTTGATGTTACTCTGCTGGTGGCGGCCAGCCTGTCCCGTGGCAGCGCGTCGGATCTCCTGGAATTAGATTACAGTTTTCTAGTGATACTTTATGCGAGTACAACAGGGGGGAAATGGAAGTGGGTTTGGTAATTGAACATTGTGCTGTCAAACTAACTTGAAGACGTGCGAGGTTTCAGGTCGACAGGCAAGCAGAGAGAGGTGGAATCAGCTGGAAACGACAGGCTGGTGTGACTTTTACCAGCTGCGAGCCAGAGCTGGGGGGGTTAATGCATGTTATTTAAATGGACATCAACCTCAGATGACAAGGTCAATATCATTACCTGGACCATGGTTTTTTTTTTTTTTTTTAGCGTCGTGTTTGATAAATCTGGCTTTAGTTGGATTGTCCCTTTAACTATGTCCCCATTACTGCCATCTAGCAGTGTTTTGCTTCCTAACATTAGCTGCAAAGAATGGCGTTTGACAACAAGTTACTCATCATAAAGAGCCGTAGCGATAAGTAGTTTCCTATTTGTTCAAAAACGCAGACATTTTCTAAACAAAGCCCAACGAAATGCAACTAAGAGTGACACACATTTTAGAAAAAATAAAAACATTCCTATCAGTTTGGTTTGTTTACACATTTCTAATTTACAACGAATGTCACGTTATTACACTTGGCAAGAAAACGTGTCACCGTTAATGTCCAAATGTAAAGCAGCCCATTATTTACTGTCCAATTCAGTCAAAAATGTAAGACGGTACAGTCAGGTATAGGGTTCCATACGCACAGTCTAGAAAAAGCAGAGGATTTGAATCCAGTCTTTTCAAAGTCTGAATAAGTATGAAAGAGGGTATTACAAAGTATTCCAGACATTACTTCCAGTCCCAATTTTATTTATTCATTCATTCCTTGGTTGAGTCCTATCTTGTGTTTTTCCACACCCTTTTGTTCCTACTTTATGTTGCTCCTGCCTTATGGTATTCCTTCCTTTCTTGAGCCCTTCCTTTTTACCCTTTTTTCTTGCATTTCCTTTAAGTCCTTGCGTCCTTTCCTTCTTTGTGTCCTTCTTTACTTCCTCTGTTGTCAGTCTTTCTTCTATTCTTCCTTTTTTCATATTCTTTCCTTCATATGTGATTCCTCCCTTAATTAATTTATGCCCATCCCTACTGTAGGGGCATTAGCAATCATTATCACAAAACTGATGTTTTTAAAATGTGTATAGGATGCAATTTCAGCGCTGGTGGAAGTGTTGGGGATTTACAAAGACGTTCCCAGAAAACCTAACCTAAAGATTGGCTTTACTAAAGAAGTATAATCCTTAGTGATGCATCATTTGAATATAATAAATAATATACAATTTTTTTTCCTTATTGAAAGGTTACGTGGTTAAAAAATATACTTTTTTTTTTTACTGAAAAACTTCTACTTTTTCAGTCTGAAAAACTAAGTCCTTTTTGTGCCTTGAATTTGATGGAAAATTAGGTCAAGATTAGTGGCATGTTCTGATACAACAACTTTAGATTTATTAAATTTTAAGTTGGACTCAAAACTAGGGGAACTGTCACTGAACCTGCAACACACAATTTCTCTCATGATAAACGTTTGCTGTTCAGTTGTTGAGAAAAAGCAAAGTTAATGTTAATATTTACACAAAAACAATTGAATACATCAAAATGCTCTCTTTGTTTTTCTTTAATTTGTTGCCTTGTTCAGACTATCATCACAAATATACCTTTAGTTTGTCCCTGCGTCGCATACTACAAGCAAACAGATTAGTCAGAAAGTATGTTTTGAGTCATTCCTGTTGTAAAACACAGTGATGACTCAGTGCTGGGAGTCATTGCAGCTGGTGGTGGAATGCTGTAAAAGAAAGGAATATATCCCTGTAGGCTTATTAGTGTTTTTTTGGCGAAGACCAAAGAAACCTGTTCCTGGCAAATTGTTTCAGCTTTGTATATAATCAACTTCGACTGTGTTGTTTCCAAAGCAACAAACAAAATCTGATCTTATTGCAACATCAATAGGAGTGTGATGCAAATGGCTCAACAACATGCCTCCTCAGCTTATATGTATATTTTTTAGAAGATTTCCAGGCAAGTCGATCTTTGGGGAGACCCCTCTTGGCAGATCCAGAACATAAAAGGGAAATCTTTCCCTGCCTGGGAACACATTGGGATTTCCCTGAATGAGCTTGTAGAGAGATTTCTGGATTTGCTCCTGTACTTCTTAAATTTCCAATGCAAATTCAGATCTGCATAAGACGTTGCAAAGCTGGATGAAAGTTTGCTTGCCCACATAAGATGGTGTAAAAGAGGAGAGACTGGTTTTGTGTTGATGAGTCGCTTTCTTTCTAGACTCTTCACGAGTTTAGACAAGGTGTTCACTGTTGTAGGTTCATTAAGTACAGTCTGGGTTGCATTCGCAAAGCATTAGTCAATAAGCCACAACATTAAGACAAGCAGCCCGGTGTCGAGTAGTTTCACTGTTCTATTGTTCATTCGGACACGGGGTTTTGTAGACCTCTGAAAGTCTGCTGCAGAATTTGGCACCAGACTGTTAGTAGCAGCAGTTTTCTCCTCAACATCGCACAAAGTCAAGTTAGGGCCACATTATCGTGTTGAAGCTGCCACCTGACATTTCTGGGAATATTGATGTTGGAATGGCTGCACATTTTGAAGAACAATAGCCGTTTTCCCAGTGGAATATTTCCTGAACACCCCAGTGCAACCTTTGCTTTCCAGAGAACCCTTGACTCTCCGGTGACCCCCGTTTCTGGTCCGCTGTGCTTTCCGCTGTTTTTCTTCCTTGACTGAAACTCAAGTTTTACCCAAATCAGACAGGAAATGACCATCAAGAGCTTCTGGAACTAAAAAGCTACAACCTAGCCCTGTAGATATCAGTACATCCATTATCTATACCTGCTTAACCTTGCTAGGTTGTAGGTTCATCGATCACTGGTCGAGACTTAGGGTACAGCCTTTATAGGTCACCAGTCCATGACATGAAATCAGCCCTTGTCAACGTTATTCAGCTTTTCATCCTTTGCTTTGCCTAACTTTACTTAATTGTTCTAGTAGGCTTTGATGTAATTTGAGGTTTCAAGTTGGGCCATTATACAAGCTTTTCGTCTTTTTTTTTTTCTGATAAATTGTACCACCAGTTATTGGTCTGCCAGCAGATGTAAAAAGCTGCTTAAAATGTAAAGATTAAAGCCGTGGTTCCTATCCGTCCTTTTACAGGACCCAGTTGAGTTCTCAATGTTTATGGATTTCTTTTTATGTTGCCTCAAATTCTTCTGTTGTCAGTGGTCTCAGAGTTTGTTTGTTTTTTCTTTTCTGCTTTGTATTTACAGTTTTGAGGGGTTTTTTTTTTAAATCTTCTTGTAACCTCCAGGATTAACTTGCAAGAATTTGTATCTGTATTAAACTTGAAACACTAGAACTTCTGTATTGTTGGAGTTTTCCCACTGGTTATTATGCGCACAAGTTTTTATTTTGCTCTTTCTGATACCTAGATGGGGGGGAGGGATACACAGAGCAATAATTAATCTCCAGCTTTATAGTCCGTATAGTGTAAAATCCATGTCTATATTTACTTAGTCTTAGAAAATGTAAACTTGTTAGGAAGATTTGCCAAGATGACTTTTTTTCTCACTGCAAATAACTTAGCAGCACTGTTTAGCACTCTCTGACTAGAGTATATCAAATTGCAGGTGTTTGGTGAAAAAGCTTTACATTTTGCAAAACTCACACACTATATATCAAGCAGATATGGTGGAGAAATTATGGATTGGCCAAAGAATTTGACACCTTGCATACTTGACATTTGTTACCCATCATCTATCCTGGAATAAAAACATTGGTCAACCATGAAGTAGCATAAGCTTGTCTAATTTCTGTCCTGCAACAGTACATCCATCTTAAGTGCATTAGCAAGACTGCAACAGACTAGTTGGACTAGAAAAGAGTCCATGTGTTGCAATTCTCCCGGTCAAAGTCCACACCACGACCAGATTAAAATACTTTGCCTGGACCTAAACAAAGCTGCGGGGAATCTAGTTCCTTCAGTGAAGTGAGACAACCATATGAAAGACAACACAAACAGATTGATATGTCCTGTTGTTTCTCTGGACATAGACTTGTTTCCTGCTTTAATGTCAAGCAAGCCGATCAATCTAATAGCCCTTAAAAGTGAACCTTTATGCTGTGTCAACACTTTTTTTTTTATTACAGACAGTTTAATCACTCACATAATCTTTTATTTTGATCTTTGTATTTAGTCAGTTGAAAAGTAGATTGGGACTTCAACCGTTAAATCTAGATCTGAAATGCTCAACTTCTGTGAAAATGTAAATGCAACAAACATGTAACAATCGCACCTTGACGGAAAACAGCCTAAAAGATCAAATGAACTGATTTGGCCCTGCCATAACTTGTCTTTTATGCATGTATTGTACGTAATATTGTGTGATTCTATGAAACGCTTGTTGTGTTGTTCACCCATGGGTGTTTAGCCTGTTACTTGGCCGTGCCAGTTTGTGCTTTCCTTGGAGTTTAGCAAGTCTATCTGCTGCATTAATGAGGAGGTGCTCATCTGTTTGGCTTGGTCCCAAATCTTTGCTGCTCCTCTCATTGCCATGGCAGCATCCTGCTGGGATTGTTGTCGGTGAGAATGATTAGCACAGTGTTTTGGGAAGAAAAATGTGAAAACTGAAGCTGCAGTGTTCCTGTTCATATTTTTAAAACGTGCCCATAGACATTTCTGCATTTTTATGTTTTTTCATTATTTATTACAGTTACTGGACTCTTAAAAGTTCAAATAAATCTACTTTGTAGACTTGGCAGATGTGATGTGTAGTGAATACCCCTTGCACCTGTGAGTCAGTTCACACTTATCTGTAGATTTATTCTCATCTGACGCTGCTGCTTTCCCCTTGGGTTTAAGAAGTCAGTCATACGCTTTCAGTATTTATTTTCTGTTTTTACAGAAATTTTATGATGGCGTATCATTGCTTTGCCTTGCAGTGGAATTTAATTGTAACCATTTGTTTTGTTTTAGAAAATTAAAAAAAATCAAAATAACTCTGTTTTTGTATAGTTAAAAAATAGTGGACACTATCGCTGTACCACGGTCAGATTTCCATATCGTTTGTCCCAAGGCGATGGTCGTGTGAACGGGCTGTTAATTTAGCTCATTTGTATTTCTTTGTAATTTTCCAGCGCACACAATGAAGAGAGGAACCTTCTTCGCCGCCGAGCATGGGAACAAAGAGTCCAAGAAACCAGCCAAACCAAAGAACTTGACGCTGAAAACGCGCCACTCTTTGCAGAACCGTACAAGGTAAGAGCTGCCTTTAGAGAGGGAACAGAATGCTTAAAGGACAACAGTGGCTGTCACTCGACCATCTGGTAGATCAGTCCAGGCGGTCTGGATCTGTGTACATGTAAACAGAAGTGCAGCCCCTTGTAGGGCTCTTGACTCATGGTTTCTATGAATAGCTATTTGCTCATCTTAGCTTTGCTCAAAAAGGTTGCAAAAGTTCAGGACAAAAACTTGGGTAGAGTCTGCCGTCCTCCTCTGAGCCTGCTGATGGCCTATATAACCTCTGCAGCTAAAATAGCCCAGTCTCTGTGGGGCAAACCAAGGGGCCTTAAGGTCAGTGAAACACTAGCTGGTTCTCTAAAGCAGTAGTCCCCAACCCCCGGTCTGTGGACCTGCACCGGTCCGTGGACCAATTGGTACCGGGCCGCACAAGAAATAATTAAATATTTCCGTTTTATATATTATTTGAGTCTGGAGGATCTTTTATTTTGAAAATCCTTTAACCGGATTCTCTGTTACTTGCGCGCCAACACTGAGCCCACATGCAGCAAAATGAGTGAGAAACGGATCAGATCTCTTTGGAAAGTTTCTTTGCAAAGGGGAAAAGGCCCAGAGAAGAGACAGGAGAATGGATTAATCCCGGACCAGTAGGTGAGTCCCACATTTCAAGCCCACTCTGCGTAACATGTAGCAACCGGCTGCTAATGAGGCAATGAAGCTTCAAACTGCTTTGCCACGTAGAGACCAAGCAGGCTGTGGATATAAGCAACACTTCGGGTGTCATTGTCTCATCACTCCCAGATGGGACCGTCTCATTGCAGAGAAACAAGCTCAGGGCTCCCGTTAGTCATTATCGTGAGTTAAAATGTTCAGGAAAGTAAAATGCTCGTTTTTGTGGCACATCTGTTTCTTATTTTGAAGGGATATGTAAACGTTACCATAGCGACCAGAGTCAGAGAGCGTTTTGGCAGTGGCCGAGTAGATGAGTAGAGCTTATGAGTCTTAAGTCTGGTTTAGACGGCAAGATTNAAGAATTGTTGGCCGATTCTCCAAACCTCTGTGACCACAGAGCTGATAAAAGTACAACAGGTTCGATCAGTTCGTGTTCAGCCACAAGGCACGAACCGATTCCAGTCACGAACATCCCGATTCCAGATGATAATCCAGTAAAACCCCCAACATAGCATACGGGAATTTAGAATAACCAAACACGGATGACGATGTAGAAGCAATAGTGACAGTTTGTGGAGTCATTTTAAGAGATAAAAGACGTAACAAAAATAAAAGGCAGTGGATAAAAGACAGCGGGAGCAGCCGCTCTATTTGCTGCACTATGATTTGGAAGCGACTATGTTTTTTCATAGTTAACATTTTTAACTGAATAAACATAAACATATATAACGACCTTTACATATAATAATAAACATTTCCACATATCATCTCCGATATCCACCGGACTCACAGTTGATATGTCAGCTGTTTGGGATTCCCCTCTGTTCTTATGTCACCGCGCTTCTGATTGGCTACCTGTCACATTCAACAGGTTGTATTCTCATTCCCAGTCAGGGTAAACCCCACAGGCTGCGATAAAAAGGCCAAGACAACCCAAATTAGGAATATTCCGGATTTAGCGGGAACACCAACATGCAGAAGCCTTATCTGACGGTTCACCCATCCCCCCGGGCCGCAGCAAAATTTTCAAGTCTTGACCGGTCCGCGATAATAAAAAGGTCGGGGACCACTGCTGTAGAGGATCCATTCTGTGAGAACACAATCATAATGGAGCAAGACTCTGCTGCACTCATTAATCGTTTAGTTTTGAATGCAGCTGATGGAGTCTATCGTTTTATTCACTCAATAAAGATTTCAATAGCAAATGGTAAGACCAAGTTTTGCATTTTAGTAATACTGACAAATTCAAGTATTAAATAGAAGAAAATGCTCTTTATGTTACTAAATTAGTTGACTATTATTTCAGTAATTGATTCAACACGACTAAACGAATGAATAATTTCAGTCCTATTGTGGAGTTTTAATTTTTTCGCAGAACTGCGGTGTGGTGGTGTCTGTATTTTGTTCAGAAAAGTAGAAATATTCTTTTTTTTTTTTTTTTTTTTTTCCCCACAGAAAAAAACGGGGGGGGCTCCTGGTCGAATCCAGAGGATGCTGGGCAGTTACGAAGATGTGAATAATCCCGTGCCGCCTTCGCTGGAGGTTTTACCCATTCCTTCCTACGTTTCCTTATCGCAGTCGGATCAGAGCCAGCCAGTTGCAGAGCAATCAAACAAAACTCTTTCCCGCAGCCAGGACCTTCACATGTCTACTACCCAACAAAGCCAGAAAGGGACATCTAATTGTGTTTACTCCTCATCTCCAAACTACCGTGGACATTCATCTAGATTTCCAGCTACGTCTTCGACCCACAGTCAGTCGAGTCGCTTAGGACATCATATAAAGGAGAGTGAAGTCTTCCCAGATCTCAGAGGGGCAGTAGGCCTTCCCCAGGAAGTGTCTGCCCCCTCTCCAGATGCTAAGCCTCTTCCGGTCCTACATTCCTGTGACCACAATGCTAACACGGACACCAGGGACACGTTCAAAAGGGATCAGCTTCAAGGGTCTCCAGATCTTTCCTCAGGGTTGACTGGCAGTGTGTCTGTTTTCACATTGAACAGCAGGCTTTCGCCTATAAATCCACCTCCACCCCAGGCCAAGACCAACGCACTGCCCTCCCAGACCTTCCCTTCTCTGCTGTCGTCCAAGCAGGCCGGGATGGTCATGACCCAGAAGCCAACGGCCTACGTGCGACCCATGGATGGTCAGGACCAGGTGGTCCAGAAGTCACCTGAGCTGAAGCCATCGCCGGAGCATTATGCGCCGCTACCAGAGCTGATCAACAAAACGGACATTGCCAAAACAATGAAAGTGCCTCAGTTCTTTGAGGTGAGATTTTGCGTCTGTAATTGAATATAAATGTACCTAAAATCATTGCAATAGTGGTTAAAAACTGTATTTACAACAATTTGAAATTTGGCATTCAAATGAAGTTAGACGGGAACTATCAGCAGATTGTGATGTACAAAATGAAAATTCCTTCTGCTGCTTTATGCTTTTTCTTTCATGAGTGGATATGCTTTTCTTTTCACTTCTTCTCCTGTAGCATTTCACAAGGTTGGACCATTGAGCGAGAGGAATGCTTGACCATTCCTCTCTGGCTCTGTCTCCCTTGGTCAATATTTTATGGTATTTATTGCGAGTATAGAAGTGGTGATTAAAAGAAATGTTTGTAGGATGCATCCCTGCATACAGTCAGAACCTTATATAGAACAAATGCTGCTCTACAAAACTGAAGCTATTGTCAAGATGCCGCTTAAGAATCCAACCGTGCCTCTAAATCGAACATAGTACCTTAATAGTATTTCAGCCAAATCATTCAAATTTCTATGTTTATTGAGTCTAATGGAACCTACTATGGAAGAAAATATTCAAACTAAAGCAATAAACTTAATTATTATATCACTATTATTTGCAATATGCTCATGGACATATTGATAAATCACTTGTTTATTGTCCTAATTGTGAATTTAGAAATGGTGTCATTTTCACTTACACTTATTAGTTTTTTTGTTTGCTTCAATATCTTTTTTCCTGATTTTAAAGGCTCCATCTGATGAAGTTCTGTGTGTGGAAGATATCTTAAGGGTACGTGCAGCCACTTGTGTCCATGTTTAAGCAAATAATAGATGAGCTCTAAATTTTTCTTAGATTTTCTGAATGTACTTGGAAAAAATTGAAGTTGAAATGCAAAAATTGTTTTCGCCGCATTTGGCCTTGATCTACTTCTGCTTTTTTGTTGGGGGTTTTTTTTTTTCCCTTTTGTGCTTTATACCAGATTAGGAATTGGTATTTGTGGAAATTTTAGTTGTTTTTTTTAAATGGTGTCAAGAAGAGAAACAAAAGTCTGGGTCAGCTTTCAGGTTGTGTGTGGTTTCTTCACACCATCATTAAAATTTGGGCCTTTATTTGTAGTAGCCACTAAACTGAATTGCAATGTAGGAAGTGCAGCTGGAGAACGATTTGCCCAAACTTACAAAATCATGTTTTAAAAACAGCCTTTTGTATTTTCTCAGGCTTGACTTTAAACATTATTCGAGGATCTTTAAATGTGAACTCAAAATAAAAACCGATAAGATTTTGAGATCTTTTGTATTCCAGTCTTACTTTAATAACATTTTCTCCAGTTCTAGTTTACTTTATAGAACAGATGAACTTGTTCAAAACAGATGGTTGTGAATCAATCACGTTTGTTTTTTTTTCTAAATGAATGAATGTCGACATGTTTGTGTTTGACAGGAAATGACTCGCCCATGGCCCCCTCTGCTGACAGCAATACACACTCCAACCTATGAACCATCCAAGTCTCCAGTCCCAGCCAAGGTCAAAAATCAAAGCTTAACCATTCAATTTTTTCCATGTTTTGGAAAAAAAATGCTCATATGTTTTCTAGCATTCCAAGCTTTTTCCTCTTATTATGTTCTAACTACACGGTTTATCCCAAAACAAATCTGCAGATGAGTAATACAATTCATATTTATTTTTCCATCCTTGCAGGAAGCAGAACAAGTTTCATCATGTCCAGAACAAAGTGAGTAATGTTTGGCTTGTCTTTAGCAATCGGCACAGCTAAATGAATCCATTATATCTGGAGTTGTTGTTTTGGATGGCAGGCCTTTATATGGGTATGGTGAAGTTTAAAATATTAGATGTATTTAAACACAGATTAAAATACATTGGAATATAATTTCAGATCAACATGTTGACTAAAAAGATAAAAGAGCTTTTAGTAAAACTTCAGTTTAATAATTTATATATCCATCTATAGCGCCACTAAGAAGAATTGCTTTCTGTTATTACCAATCTCTCACATTGTTGCTGATCAGTTACTATTTTAGTTTATCAAAATCTCACGATCAAACTAACCGTCCCCGTTTCTTTTCAGAAAGCCTTGAATTCTCCAGTAAAGATTCATCTCATTTTAACCGGCTGAACTCCTCAAAGTGAGTACCGAAATCCTTCAGAATGACAGCTTCCTCATTTCATAAATATAATATGAAATTTAGCACAACCATATTTTTGTTTATAATCAAAGATACACATGCGTGCACACACACACACACACACATATATATATATGAGAATTTACCTCAAAACATTCTTAAATCTGTGTCATGGAAGGAAATTCAACTCCCTCAGATTTTGGCAATTTAGCATTTTTGGATGGCAATAACAGAGCTATTAGCTGTTATATGCCTGAGAACTTGGTTTATTCTTTAATACACATCTTATGTTAACTTTGCCCTACAGAACTTTAAAGAAAGTGACCCATGCTATACATTTTATGGAGTGTATCAATACCTCCTTTTTACCATTCTTGACTTGTGATCATAAGCCGTACAAATTTCTTTCAAGGGCCAGAAACGGGCCCCGAACCACACTTTGCACACCCCTACATTAGTAACATCTCCAGGCTTTCCCCAAGTTAGTTGAAGGCATGGTAATGTTGATATGTGTAAACTTCTGATTGAAAAATTAATAAATATTCTGGCATTTAACAGATTTTGGTTGTCCTTGTTGGCCTAAATTAGGACCAATTTAGTCTGAATTCATAACCAATATTGAAGCGAAAATGTTTTATTGATTGAATAAAAACATCTGGTTTCAGTTGCATGTATTGATGATTACTAATGGCTACGTTTTAATACCAATCTGCGTGCATTTGTGTTTTTTCAGTTCCTTAGAAGCCACACATTCCAGTGATGCAGAGATGAGGAGCTCCAGTGACAGCAGCTTGGAGTCAGACAGCGACATTTCCATTAAAGAGCCTCCAAAACCCACAGAGAGCAAACTAATTGAAATAGAGGTCTTGGATCATTTTACTGTTTTAATTATCACCAAATAAATTACTCACATACTTATGTTTTCTTATTATTATTTTAAATATTTTTTATGTTCTTTTTATAGCCTGATGCTCCGACAGCAAGCGATCGGGACTGGGAGCTGGGAGAGCGGGTTGGCTCCCATCTGCAGACCTTCAGTACTGGTCGTCAGACCCCCAAGCAGACCAGTGCAGATGCCAGTGAGGAATCAAAGGCCTTTTCTCAGCAAAGAGCGCTCACAGACAACATGGCTGCTACTCAGCAGAGCAGCGAAAGCATTCAGGATGCTTCTTTCTGCCAGAACAATAGCAAAACAAGCTGTTCTGATGGAGGGAGGCACAGCAGCAGCAGCAGCAGCAGTTCAAAGAGACTCTCAAAGCCCTCAGCGGCAGGGGGCCCGAATCGCACTGAGGCAGCGCTCGGTGTTAAGTCTGAGGAACTCGCAACCCCAAAAATGGAGCAACATTTCACAGACAATCCCAAAGTAAAATCGAAAACAACGGAACACAAAAAGGACACTAAAAGAGATGCTAAAAGATCTAAATACGCCAAACATAAGAAGGCTGGATCGGAAGTCGCTCCTGGGTTGCACAGTCGCTGTCCAACCTGTGGCGTTCAGTATCCTAAATCCTGCTGCTGCTCAGCTCAGAGCCCCGCCCAGCCTGCTGCTCCGGTCAGAGTCAGCTGTCCCAAAACCAATACAGAGACCGAGGTGCCTCACAAATCAACCCACAAGCACTCGCATAAGGCCTCTGAGGCAGCAAAGGGTTGGTGGGACCAACACCAGCCTCCTAAATCCCTGCTGGTGAGGATTGATATCGGTCTGCTCTCAAGAGTCCCCCTGAAATCCAGTAATAATAAAGGGATTTCCAGCAATGCAAAGAGACCAGCGCTGGCCATAGAGAAGGATGAAGCAAGCAGAGAGTCCTCTAAAGCACACAGACCTGGAAAAAGCAATAAAAAGTCTCAAAATGTGAGGAATTTGTGCGGCACGGAAGAGATTGTGCTCATTCTTATCAGAAAATGTTATTTTACTGTGATTTTTATTTTCCTTTTTTTTTTTTTTTCAGGTTGAGACTAAAAGTCCTCCCAAGAAGAAACTTAAGTTGGAAAACAAGAATACCTCATTAAGTCGTGCTTCTGTGAGAGTAGAGTACGTCCAGTGAAGCCAAAAGTTAAAATTTGAATTTAACATACTAAGACATCGCTGCTCTAACTCTTGTGATCTATATTTCACACAGGAGTTCCAACAAACCAGACAAGGAGCAAAAGAAGGCTAAGAAAACATCTCAGGACCTGGCAACATCCAAAGACGCCACTAAAGCTCCAAAGGTACAGAATCCCTGTTCGGCAATGGTACTAAAGACCAGTAAGGAGAATGCCAAGGGTAAGGACTCCAACAAGCACAAGACAATTAAAGGAAAACACCCGCAACCCTCACTTCATAAGAAGGTAATTGTTCAAACACTACCATAAGTGGTAAGATATGAATTAAAGTTTTCAACCTAATGCGTCTCCTTGTGTCAGGCCAAGACCCCAAAGAGCGGCCTTGATGTGCCATCAACTTTAAAGCCCCAAAGAGGAGCTGTGAGCAACAGATCCTTGCTGCATTTCGACAAGAGGTACAATTCCAAGTTTTCCTTGCACTCAGTTTGGAAATAGTTTTTATAGTCATTTTATATAGTGTTTCCTAAATGTTGTAATTTTACAGCCACACATGTCCGTGCATTCTAGTGGGACGTTACGCTGCCATATGCTTGTCCCCGTTTTCTTTTTTTTTTTTTTTAAACAAATTCTTAAAGTGTGATCTGCACTTGCATTCAGTCTCCTTTACCCTGATTACCCAAAAATAAATTCAAAAGTCATTCATCCTTTGTGTAATTAAGTCCAGCTGTTCTGTTCTGGCCTCAGAGGTTTGTTGGAGAACACTAGAAAAGCAGAGTTGGGTTATAAACGATATAAAATACACTAGAAGTTTTTGGTGGTAATGTAGAAAATGTCAAAGGGGTGTACATTATCTTTTTGCAAGAGACTGTGTTTATTGTTTTTTTTATGTTTCCTACACGATGTCAGATGTTTTGGTGGACTTGATTGGTTTTTAAAATTCATATAGATTCACCACACATGGTGTCTCAAGGCGCTTCGTAAAAACAGTAAATTGAATCCGATCACACAGATTCAAAGTCAAGTACACATTGATCCTAGTTATCAAGCTCAGTTAATTATTCAAAGTAGCTTAAAAAGTTTCTAAGGAAATCCAGCAGATCGCATTGAGTCATTAACTTGCAGCGTTCACTCCTACTGGATGAGCACGTAGCATCAGTAGAGTCACTCACATCGAGTTGTAGAGTAAAATAATTCTTTGTTTCACAGGCAGTATCCAGTGAACCATTACATAAAAGAGGCAAAAAAACTGAAGCACAAGGCAGACGCTGAGGTAAGTTGGTCTTATTCTTTTTTTTTTTTCTTTTTTTTTTTAAATGCACCACACTCCATACAGCATGTCGCTGCTTTTTTTTTTTTTTTTTTACTCTCGTATTCTGTTACGTCTGTGCAGCAGGACAAGCTTAGTAAAGCTTTCACCTACTTGGAGGCAGCCATGTTCTTTGTTGAGAGTGGCATTGCCATGGAGAAAGATCCACAGATTTCAGGGTCTTCCTATACGATGCTTGCAGAGACGGTGGAGCTGCTCAAGTAAGACTTCATGTTTCTTTGACACTGCTTCAGGGGCTTAATGCACACTGATGCTTTCAGAAAAGTTTGGGGGCCGATTCTCTAATGCTTTTCACACACTAGGCACTGAAATCTTCTTGCAGATGTGAGGCAAGCTTCCAGTAACGGTGTGATTTAAAAAATTGTCCTGATTCGTGCTGTGTTTATCTCTCATTCTCACAGATTTGTTCTGAAACTTAAAAACCCAGTGGACTCATCAGCTTCACCCCCAGAAAACGACTTTTTAGCTTTATGGTAAGTTGAAGCTCCTTCTCTTAATTTAGCGTTATGGGAGGTGGTTAAACTGTATTGCAAAGGACATAAGAGCTGCAGAAATGCCATGTCTTCACCTCATGATTTTCTCATTGTTTTCTGACACATTTTTTGAGTAATTTTTGTATCTTTCCTGCAGTTTAAAGTGCCAGTCTCTTCTTCACATGGCCATGTTTCGCCACAAACAAAAAGCTGCAACAAAGTTTTCAAAGACTCTTACGGATCACTTTCAAGTAAGTTATACATGCTTTATTATCATCTCTGCTTGTTTTGTAGTTGTATTGTAAAATATTCGGTTTATCTTTCAGAACTTCGCTCAGGTGTCACGCAAACAGCCCTCGTCAGCAAAGTCAGTCATTCCCCCCCACCCACAAATAAAAATAAAAACATATTTAATGTTTGCAACCCTACATCGGGCTAAGCTTTTTATATTTCATCTTTTAGGCTAGCAGAAAATCCATCCCCCGGCGTGCCGTCTCCAGCCAGCACCAGCTCAGGTACCGGTTCGAACCACAGTGGCTCTGCAGACGGCAGCACTGTGTTGATTCCTCAAGACATAGAACAAGTGGCCTTTTCCTACGTCAACATCACCACATTATTTCTGAGTGCTCATGACATCTGGGAGCAGGCAGAGGAACTGGCATTAAAAGGCAGCGGTAAGAAAGAAAAATCCCTCCAGCTAGTTGGTTAGCTAGCTAACATCTGGAAATCCAAAAATGAGCTTCTCTGGGTCTTTATTTCTGCTGTGCTTTAGCCTTAGGTGATGTGTGGTGTGACGGCAAGGTGGTTTTCACCTTCTGAATTGTTTTTAATGTACATTTTTTTTTCTTAAAACACATTTTTATTTAGACAGAGTAACTGTATTAGCAATAAGATTATCTCAGATGGAAAAACATGTTTATGTTGATTTTAAGTCCATACTGTAAAGATGTTAAACATTTAAAACTCAGATCCCAAAAACTGTACAGTGAATACACACCAATATAAGGTTTGTGGTGCATGACCGTGGGATGTTTGCATAAAATATCCCACGCATCACATTTTGTAATTGGAGCTCAATAGGAAGTTGACTCGGTGACAGTGACTCATTGTTCCACAGTGTTAACATGTCTCGGGTCAAATATAGCATTTAAACCATAAACCTTATATANGGAATTTGGAATAACCAAACACGGATGACTATGCAGAAGCAATAGTGACAGTTTGTGGAGTCATTTTAAGAGATAAAAGACGTAACAAAAATAAAAGGCAGTGGATAAAAGACAGCGGGAGCAGCCGCTCTATTTGCTGCACTATGATTTGGAGGTGAGTTATGTTTCTTCATAGTTAACATTTTTAACTGAATAAACATACACATATATAATAACGACCTTTACATAAAATAATAAACATTTCCACATATCATCTCCGATATGTCAGCTGTTTGGGATTCCCCTCTGTTCTGACGTCACCGCGCTTTCTGATTGGCTACCTGTCACATTCAGCAGGTTGTATTCTCGTTCCCAGTCAGGGTAAACCCCACAGGCTGCGATAAAAGGGCCAAGACAACCCAAATTGGGTATATTCAGGATTTAGCGGAACACCAACATGCAGAAGCCTTAGCTGACTGTTCACCCCCCTGCCCCCCCACACACACACACACACACACCCCGGGCCGCAGCAAAATTTCCAAGTCTTGACCGGTCCGCGGTAATAAAAAGTTTGGGGCCCACTGAAGTAGACAACGCATTGATATGGTTTGATGCATCGTGTAACTGGAGAGTGAAACTGTGAA
>NW_015113657.1:189179-189454 GCF_001443285.1 Poecilia latipinna | reverse complement strand
GATGGCACGAGACCACACTTTTTAGCACAGAAATGGAATATTTAATATTGGTAAAATGTATTAAGTATTTAATATCTAGGTGTTTTATGGTAATATGGATCTTTCAGATTATTTTGAGAAGCAATTTCGATCATATTTTACATTTTATTGTGTCATGTAGTGCGGGCCGCTGGTCTTGGTCTTGACTCGGTCTCGACTCCCCTCGGTCTTGGTCTTGACTTGGTCTCGGACCCTAAAAGTCTTGGTCTTGTCTCGGTCTCAATACACTCTGGTCT